>NC_056447.1:54674620-54682363 GCF_018296145.1 Oncorhynchus tshawytscha | reverse complement strand
GGGGCGGCAGGTAGTCTAGTGGTTAGAGTGGAGGGGGCGGCAGGTACTCTAGTGGTTAGAGTGGAGGGTTGGCAGGTAGTCTAGTGGTTAGAGTGGAGGGGCGGCAGGTAGTCTAGTGGTTAGAGTGGAGGGTTGGCAGGTAGCCTAGTGGTTAGAGTGGAGGGTTGGCAGGTAGTCTAGTGGTTAGAGTGGAGGGGCGGCAGGTACTCTAGTGGTTAGAGTGGAGGGTTGGCAGGTAGCCTAGTGGTTAGAGTGGAGGGTTGGCAGGTAGTCTAGTGGTTAGAGTGGAGGGGCGGCAGGTACTCTAGTGGTTAGAGTGGAGGGCCTAGTGGTTAGAGGGAGGGGGCAGGTAGCCTAGTGGTTAGAGTGGAGGGGGGCAGGTAGCCTAGTGGTTAGAGCGGAGGGGCGGCAGGTAGCCTAGTGGTTAGAGCGGAGGGGCGGCAGGTAGCCTAGTGGTTAGAGTGGAGGGGCGGCAGGTAGCCTAGTGGTTAGAGTGTAGGGGTGGCAGGTAGCCTAGTGGTTAGAGTGGAGGGGCGGCAGGTAGCCTAGAGGTTAGAGTGTAGGGGTGGCAGGTAGCCTAGTGGTTAGAGTGGAGGGCGGCAGGTAGCCTAGAGGTTAGAGTGGAGGGGCGGCAGGTAGCCTAGTGGTTAGAGTGGAGGGGCGGCAGGTAGCCTAGTGGTTAGAGTGGAGTGGAGGGGCGGCAGGTAGCCTAGTGGTTAGAGTGGAGTGGAGGGGCGGCAGGTAGCCTAGTGGTTAGAGTGGAGGGGCGGCAGGTAGCCTAGTGGTTAGAGTGTAGGGGTGGCAGGTAGCCTAGTGGTTAGAGTGTAGGGGTGGCAGGTAGCCTAGTGGTTAGAGTGGAGGGGTGGCAGGTAGCCTAGTGGTTAGAGTGGAGGGGCGGCAGGTAGCCTAGTGGTTAGAGTGGAGTGGAGGGGCGGCAGGTAGCCTAGTGGTTAGAGTGGAGTGGAGGGGCGGCAGGTAGCCTAGTGGTTAGAGTGGAGGGCGGCAGGTAGCCTAGTGGTTAGAGTGTAGGGGTGGCAGGTAGCCTAGTGGTTAGAGTGGAGGGGCAGCAGGTAGCCTAGTGGTTAGAGTGGAGGGGTGGCAGGTAGCCTAGTGGTTAGAGTGGAGGGGCGGCAGGTAGCCTAGTGGTTAGAGTGGAGTGGAGGGGCGGCAGGTAGCCTAGTGGTTAGAGTGGAGGGGCGGCAGGTAGCCTAGTGGTTAGAGTGTAGGGGCGGCAGGTAGCCTAGTGGTTAGAGTGGAGGGGCGGCAGGTAGTCTAGTGGTTAGAGTGGAGTGGAGGGGCGGCAGGTAGCCTAGTGGTTAGAGTGGAGTGGAGGGGCGGCAGGTAGCCTAGTGGTTAGAGTGGAGTGGAGGGGCGGCAGGTAGCCTAGTGGTTAGAGTGGAGTTGTAATCGAAAGGTTGCTACATTGAATCCCCAAGCTGACAAGGTAAAAAGCTATAGTTCTGCCCCTGAACAAGGCAGTTAACCCACTGTTCCCCTGAGCAAGGCAGTTAACCACTGTTCCCCTGAACAAGGCAGTTAACCCACTGTTCCCCTGAGCAAGGCAGTTAACCCACTGTTCCCCTGAACAAGGCAGTTAACCCACTGTTCCCCTGAACAAGGCAGTTAACCCATTGTTCCCTGAACAAGGCAGTTAACCCACTGTTCCCCTGAACAAGGCAGTTAACCCACTGTTCCCCTGAACAAGGCAGTTAACCCACTGTTCCCTGAGCAAGGCAGTTTAACCCACTGTTCCCTGAGCAAGGCAGTTAACCCACTGTTCCCCTGAGCAAGGCAGTTAACCCACTGTTCCCTGAACAAGGCAGTTAACCCATTGTTCCCCTGAACAAGGCAGTTAACCCACTGTTCCCTGAACAAGGCAGTTAACCCACTGTTCCCCTGAACAAGGCAGTTAACCCACTGTTCCCCTGAGCAAGGCAGTTTAACCCACTGTTCCCTGAGCAAGGCAGTTAACCCACTGTTCCCCTGAGCAAGGCAGTTAACCCACTGTTCCCCTGAACAAGGCAGTTTAACCCACTGTTTCCCCTGAACAAGGCAGTTAACCCACTGTTCCCCTGAACAAGGCAGTTAACCCACTGTTCCCCTGAACAAGGCAGTTAACCCACTGTTTCCCCTGACCAAGGCAGTTAACCCACTGTTCCCTGGTAGGCTGTCATTGTAAATAATAATTTGTTCTGAACTGACTTGCCTAGTTAAATAACGTGAGCACATACCCGTTTTGTATGCGTACGTGATCCCTGTGGAAATTGAACCGACAACCTTAGTGTTGCTGTAGTGAGTGTGTCGTTGCCGTAGCGAGTGCGTCGTTGCAGTAGCGGAAGTGTGTAGTTGCTGGTGTATCGTGTCTCACCCTGAGAATTTGGTCCCCCTCCTCCAGACCCTCCTTAGCTGCTGGGCTGTCCTCCAGGACTCCTGCTACGAAGATGCCCACGTCGTTCCCCCCGGCCAGCCTCAGACCCACACTCTCCCCCTTCTTAAACTTCACCAGCTTCATACTCGGCCTGAGGAATGAGGACACAGGGTGGGATGGGGACAGAGGAAAGACAGTTATAGACAGTTAATGACCCACTCTGTGATATTTACGTGTCACCCATAGAAATAGTCTTTCTAGAATGGCTATTCCCATTCAAGTCAATGGTCGAAGGGGCTTTGTCCCTTCTAGGAATTATATTTGTTTGATGTCCCCTGCCAAAGATCATTGAAGTTAAAACATTATTTTGTCGTAATATTGAGCAGGACGGGAGGTTGGAGGTACCATAGGATAGAGACAGGTGAATAGATACTTCTACATTCCGTAGGACACTGTTAGAGACAGGTGAATAGATACTTCTACATACCGTAGGATACTGTTAGAGACTTCTACATACTGTAGGATACTGTTAGAGACTTCTACATACTGTAGGATACTGTTAGAGACTTCTACATACTGTAGGATACTGTTAGAGACTTCTACATACCGTAGGATACTGTTAGAGACTTCTACATACTGTAGGATACTGTTAGAGACTTCTACATACTGTAGGATACTGTTAGAGACTTCTACATACCGTAGGATACTGTTAGAGACTTCTACATACCGTAGGATACTGTTAGAGACTTCTACATACTGTAGGATACTGTTAGAGACTTCTACATACTGTAGGATACTGTTAGAGACTTCTACATACCGTAGGATACTGTCATCGTGGGCAGCGCTGGGCACAGGGGCATCAGAGGGGCTGACTGGCAGGTCCACATCAGGCTGGCCTGGCTGGGCATATACTGGCTTGGGTTCTGAGAAAATACACACACACACACACACACACACACACACACACACACACACACACACACACACACACACACACACACACACACACACACACACACACACACACACACACACACACACACACACACACATCCATGTACTATTCCCACAAGAGAGTGAATGGAGGTTCAAATGTATGTTAGAGGGCCCACAATACATCTGGCCTTCACGCTAACCTAATCTCAATACCCACAATACATCTGGCCTTCACGCTAACCTAATCTCAATACCCACAATACATCTGGCCTTCACACTAACCTAATCTCAATACCCACAATACATCTGGCCTTCACACTAACCTAATCTCAGTACCCACAATACATCTGGCCTTCACACTAACCTAATCTCAATACCCACAATACATCTGGCCTTCACACTAACCTAATCTCAATACCCACAATACATCTGGCCTTCACGCTAACCTAATCTCAGTACCCACAATACATCTGGCCTTCACGCTAACCTAATCTCAATACCCACAACCTAATCATACCCACAGGCCTTCACGCTAACCTAATCTCAGTACCCACAATACATCTGGCCTTCACGCTAACCCACAATACATCTCACGCTAACCTACCCCACAATACATCTGGCCTTCACGCTAACCTAATCTCAGTACCCACAATACATCTGGCCTTCACGCTAACCTAATCTCAGTACCCACAATACATCTGGCCTTCACGCTAACCTAATCTCAGTACCCACAATACATCTGGCCTTCACGCTAACCTAATCTCAATACCCACAATACATCTGGCCTTCACGCACGCTAATCTCAATACCCACAATACATCTGGCCTTCACAACATCTGGCCTTCACAACCTCTCACGTACCCACAATACATCTGGCCTTCACGCTAACCTAATCTCAATACCCACAATACATCTGGCCTTCACGCTAACCTAATCTCAATACCCACAATACATCTGGCCTTCACGCTAACCTAATCTCAATACCCAATACATCTGGCCTTCACGCTAACCTAATCTCAATACCCACAATACATCTGGCCTTCACGCTAACCTAATCTCAATACCCACAATACATCTGGCCTTCACGCTAACCTAATCTCAATACCCACAATACATCTGGCCTTCACGCTAACCTAATCTCAATACCCACAATACATCTGGCCTTCACGCTAACCTAATCTCAATACCCACAATACATCTGGCCTTCACGCTAACCTAATCTCAGTACCCACAATACATCTGGCCTTCACGCTAACCTAATCTCAATACCCACAATACATCTGGCCTTCACGCTAACCTAATCTCAGTACCCACAATACATCTGCCCTTCACGCTAACCTAATCTCAGTACCCACAATACATCTGGCCTTCACGCTAACCTAATCTCAGTACCCACAATACATCTGGCCTTCACGCTAACCTAATCTCAGTACCACAATACATCTGGCCTTCACGCTAACCTAATCTCAATACCCACAATACATCTGGCCTTCACGCTAACCTAATCTCAATACCCACAATACATCTGGCCTTCACGCTAACCTAATCTCAATACCCACAATACATCTGGCCTTCAACCCTAATCTAACCTACCCACAATACATCTGGCCTTCACGCTAACCTAATCTCAATACCCACAATACATCTGGCCTTCACGCTAACCTAATCTCAATACCCACAATACATCTGGCCTTCACGCTAACCTAATCTCAATACCCACAATACATCTGGCCTTCACGCTAACCTAATCTCAATACCCACAATACATCTGGCCTTCACGCTAACCTAATCTCAATACTACATCTGGCCTTCACGCTAACCTAATCTCAATACCCACAATACATCTGGCCTTCACGCTAACCTAATCTCAATACCCACAATACATCTGGCCTTCACGCTAACCTAATCTCAATACCCACAATACATCTGGCCTTCACGCTAACCTAATCTCAATACCCACAATACATCTGGCCTTCACGCTAACCTAATCTCAATACCCACAATACATCTGGCCTTCACGCTAACCTAATCTCAATACCCACAATACATCTGGCCTTCACGCTAACCTAATCTCAATACCCACAATACATCTGGCCTTCACGCTAACCTAATCTCAATACCCACAATACATCTGGCCTTCACGCTAACCTAATCTCAATACCCACAATACATCTGGCCTTCACGCTAACCTAATCTCAATACCCACAATACATCTGGCCTTCACGCTAACCTAATCTCAGTACCCACAATACATCTGGCCTTCACGCTAACCTAATCTCAATACCCACAATACATCTGGCCTTCACGCTAACCTAATCTCAACCCACAATACATCTGGCCTTCACGCTAACCTAATCTCAGTACCCACAATACATCTGGCCTTCACGCTAACCTAATCTCAATACCCACAATACATCTGGCCTTCACGCTAACCTAATCTCAATACCCACAATACATCTGGCCTTCACGCTAACCTAATCTCAGTACCCACAATACATCTGGCCTTCACGCTAACCTAATCTCAATACCCACAATACATACATCTGGCCTTCACGCTAACCTAATCTCAATACCCACAATACATCTGGCCTTCACGCTAACCTAATCTCAGTACCCACAATACATCTGGCCTTCACGCTAACCTAATCTCAATACCCACAATACATCTGGCCTTCACGCTAACCTAATCTCAATACCCACAATACATCTGGCCTTCACGCTAACCTAATCTCAATACCCACAATACATCTGGCCTTCACGCTAACCTAATCTCAATACCCACAATACATCTGGCCTTCACGCTAACCTAATCCCCACAATACATCTGGCCTTCACGCTAACCTAATCTCAGTACCCACAATACATCTGGCCTTCACGCTAACCTAATCTCAATACCCACAATACATCTGGCTTTCACGCTAACCTAATCTCAATACCCACAATACATCTGGCCTTCACGCTAACCTAATCTCAATACCCACAATACATCTGGCCTTCACGCTAACCTAATCTCAATACCCACAATACATCTGGCCTTCACGCTAACCTAATCTCAATACCCACAATACATCTGGCCTTCACGCTAACCTAATCTCAATACCCACAATACATCTGGCCTTCACGCTAACCTAATCTCAATACCCACAATACATCTGGCCTTCACGCTAACCTAATCTCAATACCCACAATACATCTGGCCTTCACGCTAACCTAATCTCAATACCCCACAATACATCTGGCCTTCTCAAATACCCACAATACACGCTAACCTAATCTCAATACCCACAATACATCTGGCCTTCACGCTAACCTAATCTCAATACCCACAATACTCTGGCCTTCACGCTAACCTAATCTCAGTACCCACAATACATCTGGCCTTCACGCTAACCTAATCTCAATACCCACAATACATCTGGCCTTCACGCTAACCTAATCTCAGTACCCCACAATACATCTGGCCTTCACGCTAACCTAATCTCAATACCCACAATACCCTGGCCTAATCTGGCCTTCACGCTAACCTAATCTCAATACCCACAATACATCTGGCCTTCACGCTAACCTAATCTCAATACCCACAATACATCTGGCCTTCACGCTAACCTAATCTCAATACCCACAATACATCTGGCCTTCACGCTAACCTAATCTCAATACCCACAATACATCTGGCCTTCACGCTAACCTAATCTCAATACCCACAATACATCTGGCCTTCACGCTAACCTAATCTCAGTACCCACAATACATCTGGCCTTCACGCTAACCTAATCTCAGTACCCACAATACATCTGGCCTTCACGCTAACCTAATCTCAGTACCCACAATACATCTGGCCTTCACGCTAACCTAATCTCAATACCCACAATACATCTGGCCTTCACGCTAACCTAATCTAAATACCCACAATACATCTGGCCTTCACGCTAACCTAATCTCAATACCCACAATACATCTGGCCTTCACGCTAACCTAATCTCAGTACCCACAATACATCTGGCCTTCACGCTAACCTAATCTCAATACCCACAATACATCTGGCCTTCACGCTAACCTAATCTCAGTACCCACAATACATCTGGCCTTCACGCTAACCTAATCTCAATACCCACAATACATCTGGCCTTCACGCTATCTGGCCTACCACGCATCTGGCCTTCACGCTAATCTCAATCTCATACCCACAATACATCTGGCCTTCACGCTAACCTAATCTCAATACCCACAATACATCTGGCCTTCACGCTAACCTAATCTCAGTACCCACAATACATCTGGCCTTCACGCTAACCTAATCTCAATACCCACAATACATCTGGCCTTCACGCTAACCTAATCTCAGTACCCACAATACATCTGGCCTTCACGCTAATCTCCATACCCACAATACATCTGGCCTTCAATCTCAATACCCACAATACATCTGGCCTTCACGC
>NC_056447.1:54602525-54674520 GCF_018296145.1 Oncorhynchus tshawytscha | reverse complement strand
CCTTCACAATACATCTGGCCTTCACGCTAACCTAATCTCAATACCCACAATACATCTGGCCTTCACGCTAACCTAATCTCAATACCCACAATACATCTGGCCTTCACGCTAACCCACAATAATCTCAATACCCACAATACATCTGGCCTTCACGCTAACCTAATCTCAATACCCACAATACATCTGGCCTTCACGCTAACCTAATCTCAATACCCACAATACATCTGGCCTTCACGCTAACCTAATCTCAATACCCACAATACATCTGGCCTTCACGCTAACCTAATCTCAATACCCACAATACATCTGGCCTTCACGCTAACCTAATCTCAATACCCACAATACATCTGGCCTTCACGCTAACCTCTCAATCATCAATAATCCCACAATACATCTGGCCTTCTCACGCCTTCAACCTAATCTCAATACCCACAATACATCTGGCCTTCACGCTAACCTAATCTCAATACCCACAATACATCTGGCCTTCACGCTAACCTAATCTCAATACCCACAATACATCTGGCCTTCACGCTAACCTAATCTCAATACCCACAATACATCTGGCCTTCACGCTAACCTAATCTCAATACCCACAATACATCTGGCCTTCACGCTAACCTAATCTCAATACCCACAATACATCTGGCCTTCACGCTAACCTAATCTCAATACCCACAATACATCTGGCCTTCACGCTAACCTAATCTCAGTACCCACAATACATCTGGCCTTCACGCTAACCTAATCTCAGTACCCACAATACATCTGGCCTTCACGCCTTCAACCTAATCTCCATACCCACAATACATCTGGCCTTCACGCTAACCTAATCTCAATACCCACAACACACCAACACAGTACATAGTGTCCTGATCTGGGAGGAGACACCACACCAACACAGTACATGGTGTCCTGATCTGGGAGGTCATAGACACCACACAACCACAGTACATGGTGCCCTAATCTGGGAAGAGACACCACACCAACACAGTACATAGTGTCCTGATCTGGGAGGAGACACCACACCAACACAGTACATAGTGTCCTGATCTGGGAGGAGACGCAGCAGGCTGCTGGCTGCAGGGCAGGAGGAGAAACGTCAGAGTCCATCAAGTCACACTGTTTATAACCAACTAACTGTAGGCTGCAGCCTCAGCCAAGCTCAGCACTCAGCACACAGCAGTGTCAGCATAGCAAGCTTTTAGCTATAACCTTGGTAGCTGGACTGAAACCGTTGTGTGGGTTAAAGGGGCAATCTACAGTTCAAACTATAACACAGTGACACCCTGCCACTGTTTCGGTAAAAAGCTGAGGGAAAGGGGAAACTCATACAAAGCTATGGATGTAAGGAATGACCATGCATGATATCAATATAATATAAATATATATTTTTTTAAATATACAGTTTGTGTTTACAATGACATTGTTCACAAACAATGGAGTAAAACAAGCATTATGTTGGGTTCTGATGGGTACAACAGTTGAAGTAAGATCATGAGTAAGGTAGTGGTTAGGTCTACTAGTTACCGGCAGTGGTTAGGTCTACTAGTTACCGGCAGTGGTTAGGTCTACTAGTTACCGGCAGTGGTTAGGTCTACTAGTTACTGGCAGTGGTTAGGTCTAGTTACCGGTGGTTAGGTCTACTAGTTACCGGCAGTGGTTAGGTCTACTAGTTACCGGCAGTGGTTAGGTCTACTAGTTACTGGCAGTGGTTAGGTCTACTAGTTACCGGCAGTGGTTAGGTCTACTAGTTACCGGCAGTGGTTAGGTCTACTAGTTACCGGCAGTGGTTAGGTCTACTAGTTACCGGCAGTGGTTAGGTCTAGGTTACCTGGTTAGGTCGACTAGTTACTGGCAGTGGTTAGGCCTACTAGTTACCGGCAGTGGTTAGGCCTACTAGTTACCGGCAGTGGTTAGGCCTACTAGTTACCGGCAGTGGTTAGGCCTCTGGTTAGGCCTACTAGTTACCGGCAGTGGTTAGGTCTACTAGTTACCGGCAGTGGTTAGGTCTACTAGTTCAGTGGTTAGGCCTACTAGTTACCGGCAGTGGTTAGGTCTACTAGTTACCGGCAGTGGTTAGGTCTACTAGTTCAGTGGTTAGGCCTACTAGTTACCGGCAGTGGTTAGGTCTACTAGTTCAGTGGTTAGGCCTACTAGTTACCGGCAGTGGTTAGGTCTACTAGTTACCGGCAGTGGTTAGGCCTACTAGTTACCGGCAGTGGTTAGGTCTACTAGTTCAGTGGTTAGGCCTACTAGTTACCGGCAGTGGTTAGGTCTACTAGTTACCGGCAGTGGTTAGGCCTACTAGTTACCGGCTAGTTACCGGTGGTTAGGTCTACTAGTTCAGTGGTTAGGCCTACTAGTTACCGGCAGTGGTTAGGTCTACTAGTTCAGTGGTTAGGCCTACTAGTTACCGGCAGTGGTTAGGTCTACTAGTTACCGGCAGTGGTTAGGCCTACTAGTTACCGGCAGTGGTTAGGTCTACTAGTTCTAGTTAGTTACCGGCAGTGGTTAGGTCTACTAGTTACCGGCAGTGGTTAGGCCTACTAGTTACCGGCAGTGGTTAGGTCTACTAGTTCAGTGGTTAGGTCTACTAGTTACCGGCAGTGGTTAGGCCTACTAGTTACTGGCAGTGGTTAGGTCTACTAGTTATCGACAGTGGTTAGGCCTAGTTACCGGCAGTGGTTAGGCTGGTTAGTGGTTAGGTCTACTAGTTACCGGCAGTGGTTAGGTCTACTAGTTACCGTCAGTGGTTAGGCCTACTAGTTACCGTCAGTGGTTCTGACCTGGTAGAGGTGGTAACTGTTTCTCCTCCCTGGTGACCAGCTGCTCCAGGGGTTTTGGCAGGGCAGGAACCTCCTCTGCTAACTTGGCTGGTACCGCTGTTGGCTTCAAGATCCTCTCCTCCTCACGACTTCTGTGATCGGAGAGAAAAAAACCCCAGAGCTTTTTAGTTTTTTTTTGTTGAATATATTTTATGTATGTGCACGTGATCCCTGTGGGAATTGAACCCAGAACCTGGCATGCCATTGTTAGTGCCAAACTCTCAGCAACTGAGCCAATACGGGACCAGAGATGTGGTACAATATAACAAATACTACATTTCACCTATATATGCGTCTCGTGTTTTAACTGCAGTGGACAACACGTAAGGATGTGTTGGATGCTTTTATCTGTCCAATTTCAAAGTGTTTATTTTTTTTTTTTGGGCATATCCCAACTTTTCATGAGACACCCTCAGAGAAGAGGCGCTCTCGAGTGCTGCAGCGGTCTAAGGCCCTGCATCTCAGTGCTAGAGGCGTCACTACAGACCCTGGTTCGATTCCAGGCTGTATGACAACCGGATGTGATTGGGAGTCCCATAGGGCGGCGCACAATTGGCCCAGCGTCGCCCGGGTTACTAGTTAAATAAATAAATGCATCTTCAGAGAGAGGTGTCAGCCTTAGAGCAATTAGGGTTAGGTGCCTTGCTCAAGGGCACTGACAGATCTTTCACCTCAGGGAGTCGAACTAGCAACCTTTCAGTTACTAGCTCAACGCTCTAATCACTAGGCTACCTGCCGCCTTGTGTGTGTCTGCACTGTGAGCTTGAAGGTCACAGTTTGTTTTTGTCTTCTCCTTTGTACTCTATTTTTAGAGAGGCATATCTGAGGTGATGGAGGCGAGGAGAGAGAGAGAGAGAGAGAGAGGGGGAGGGCGGGAGAAAGAGGGAGGGCAGGAGAGAGGACGGGAGAGTGAGAGAGAGTGCGGGAGAGAGAGAGGGCGTGAGAGAGAGGGAGGGCAGGAGAGAGAGGGAAGGCAGGAGAGGGCGAGAGAAAGAGGAGGAGAGAGAGAGAGTAAGGGGAGGGTGGGAGCGAGAGAGAGAGAGAGAGAGAGAGAGGGCGAGAGACAAAGGGAGGGCGGGAGCGCGAGAGAGAGAGAGAGAGAGAGAGAGGATTAGGTGTACTCCAGGTGCACTTCACTGTGGCTCTGGCTGAGAACCAGTAAAGGTTGGACAAACACAGATTATTAACCCGGAGGTCAGAATGATTTATCCCAAACGGCAACAAACATACAGCCTGGTCCAAGAGCTGCTTCTGATGTCTTGCCAATTCCTATTGTCATTTGGCGTGATAATGACCATCGGACTTGGCTGTAGAGCACAAACTAATCTGGGACAAGGCCAACAAACAGTATTCTTCAGATGATCACGCACAAACATATATTCTGTTGAAAGTTTTAAGCGGTGAAATCTGTGAAGAAAATCTGTTAAATCAGCAAAGAAATCAGGAAGGCTTGGTTCTGTTGTTGGGTAGAGAAACAGAGGGAATCGGGAAGGCTTGGTTCTGTTGTTGGGTAGAGAAACAGAGGGAATCGGGAAGGCTTGGTTCTGTTGTTGGGTAGGGAAACAGAGGGAATCGGGAAGGCTTGGTTCTGTTGTTGGGTAGGGAAACAGAGGGAATCGGGAAGGCCTGGTTCTGTAGTTGGGTAGGGAAACAGAGTGAATCAGGAAGGCCTGGTTCTGTAGTTGGGTAGAGAAACAGAGGGAATCGGGAAGGCCTGGTTCTGTTGTTGGGTAGGGAAACAGAGGGAATCGGGAAGGCTTGGTTCTGTTGTTGTTACTGGTGGTACGAGTGCCATCTGGTCAGAGAGATCAGTTTTATTGTCACATACACCGGACAGGTGCAGTGAAATGTGTTGTTTTACAGGGTCAGTCATAGTAGTATGATAGGTGTTGTTTTACAGGGTCAGTCATAGTAGTATGATAGGTGTTGTTTACAGGGTCAGTCATAGTAGGATGATAGGTGTAGAGAAATGTGTTTTACAGGGTCAGTCATAGTAGTATGATAGGTGTTGTTGTACAGGGTCAGTCATAGTAGTACGATAGGTGTTGTTTAACTACTGCCCAGAGTCTGGTACAACTTCCCTGGTAAACTACAGCCCAGAGTCTGGTACAAC
This sequence comes from Oncorhynchus tshawytscha, assembly GCF_018296145.1. NCBI lineage: Eukaryota > Metazoa > Chordata > Actinopteri > Salmoniformes > Salmonidae > Oncorhynchus > Oncorhynchus tshawytscha. Next base: position 54,669,579 of record NC_056447.1, on the reverse strand, counting down.
TCCACTGGTAAACTACAGCCCAGAGTCTGGTACAACTTCCCTGGTAAACTACAGCCCAGAGTCTGGTACAACTCCACTGGTACACAACTGCCTTTTCATAGGAAAGAGAGGGGATGTGAGCAGCTACAACACAGTAACACACAAACACTTTCTCCTTTGAGAAACAAAGTAACCGTGAAGGAACCTCAGTCAACACATCCTGACGGCAGGTAGCCTAGTGGTTAGGGTGGAGGGGCGGCAGGTAGCCTAGTGGTTAGAGTGGAGGGGCGGCAGGGAGCCTAGTGGTTAGAGTGGAGGGGCGGCAGGTAGCCTAGTGGTTAGAGTGGAGGGGCGGCAGGGAGCCTAGTGGTTAGAGTGGAGGGGGCGGCAGGTAGCCTAGTGGTTAGAGTGGAGGGGTGGCAGGTAGCCTAGTGGTTAGAGGGGGAGGCAGGTAGCCTAGTGGTTAGAGTGGAGGGGCGGCAGGGAGCCTAGTGGTTAGAGTGGAGGGGTGGCAGGTAGCCTAGTGGTTAGAGTGGAGGAGCGGCAGGTAGCCTAGTGGTTAGAGTGGAGGAGCGGCAGGTAGCCTAGTGGTTAGAGTGGAGGGCGGCAGGTAGTCTAGTGGTTAGAGTGGAGGAGTGGCAGGTAGCCTAGTGGTTAGAGTGGAGGAGTGGACTAGTGGTTAAGTGGAGGAGCTGGCAAAGTCTAGTGGTTAGAGTGGAGGAGTGGCAGGTAGCCTAAAACGTTGGACTGTAACTGAAAGCTCAAATGCCCCGAGCTGACAAGGTAGTTAACCCACTGCTCCTAGACCAGTTAACCCACTGTTCCTAGACCAGTTAACCCACTGTTCCTAGACCAGTTAACCCACTGTTCCTAGACCAGTTAACCCACTGTTCCTAGGCCGTCATTGAAAATAAAATTTGTTCTTAACTGACTTGCCTGGTTAAATAAAGGAACATTTAAAAAATCCTGAACATAAAGACCTGTGCTGAGGCCCTTCATTGCCTTGTGGAGGCTAGGCTACCTGAAAGAACCTTCCACTGCATACCACTAACCTCCTGGAACTTACTGAGAAACATACCACTAACCTCCTGGAACTTACTGAGAAACATACCACTAACCTCCTGGAACTTACTGAGAAACATACCACTAACCTCCTGGAACTTACTGAGAAACATACCACTAACCTCCTGGAACTTACTGAGAAACATACCACTAACCTCCTGGAACTTACTGAGAAACATACCACTAACCTCCTGGAACCTGCTGTCAAAACATACCACTAACCTCCTGGAACTTACTGAGAAACATACCACTAACCTCCTGGAACCTGCTGTCAAATCATACCACTAACCTCCTGGAACTTAGTGTCAAATCATACGGCAGGGTAGCATAGTGGTTAGAGCGTTGGACGAGTAACCGGAAGGTTGCAAGTTCAAACCCCCGAGCTGACAAGGTACAAATCTGTCGTTTTGCCCCTGAACAGGCAGTTAACCCACTGTTCCTAGGCCATCATTGAAAATAAGAATGTGTTCTTAACTGACTTGCCTAGTTAAATAAAGATCAAAAATGACCTGCCCTAACTTCTCCTTTACGACCCAGGTCACTCACAGACCAGAACCAAATAAATCAATCTGCCCTAACTTCTCCTTTACGACCCTAACGTCTCCTCTCCTCTTCTCACCCCCTCAATAACTCTCCAGTCTCAAACTCCCTAAAATACTTCAGAACCAAAATACTACGGACTAGATTCCTTTAAACATTTCCTCTTCTTTGTGTCTTAATCTGCTATCATGTTTCCACTTTGACCTCACGAGACAAACTGTTTGAAACAGGCATGAGCAGACGTAGCAATGCTCTCCCACAATCCACAGGGACGAGTGTCACATCAACAGTGAATGGCGGCCCATTGTTAAAAGGATTGTGCCAAGCATGCAATCTCTCTCTCTTCACACACACCAAACAGACGCTACACACACACGCACACCACGCACACACACACACGCACACGCACACACACACACACACACACACACACACACACACACACACACACACACACACACACACACACACACACACACACACACACACACACACACACACAGACACACACACTTGTTGGACACACACACACCACACGCACAATACGCACACACACACACACACACACACACACACACACACACACACACACACACACACACACACACACACAGGCAGTGACAGTGGCCTTGTTGGAGCAGAACAAGACCCAGCCCTCAATAATTTATGTGCAGCATGCACTGTGTGTGTGTGTGTGTGTGTGTGTGTGTGTGTGTGTGTGTGTGTGTGAGAGACAGTGTTGGCTGTTAACTGAGCAACAATTTTCAAATATCAGCCTCAATGTCAAACTCTTTAGTCTTTTTCTTCTGCTGAGTTTAAATCCAGCAGTATTCAGGCCAGAGATGTATTCTTCATGGAAACGGATTTAAGTTAGAGGTTACAAGTCATCTTTATCTGTAAGAAGGGGAGAATTATAATATAATAATAAATAAATAATATAAGGGGTGTTTTGAAAGAATCTCTACCCAGTGGGTCTCTAGTGGGCTCTCTGCCCAGTGGGCTCTATACCCAGTGGGCTCTATACCCAGTGGGCTCTATACCCAGTGGGCTCTCTGCAGTGGGCTCTCTGCCCAGTGGGCTCAGAGACTCTCTACGTCGACCCAGTGGGCTCTCTAAAGTGGGCTCATCTACTCATCTATCTAGTGGGCTCTCTGCCCATCTCTCTTCACCCAGTTACTATTCTGTCAGATACAAACCCAGTGGGCTCTATACCCAGTGGGCTCTATACCCAGTGGGCTCTATACCCAGTGGGCTCTACCCAGTGGGCTCTATACCCAGTGGGCTCTCTAGTGGGCTCTCTACTCAGTGGGCTCCATCTACTCATCTATCAGTGGTTACTATTCTGTCAGATACAAAGTACAGTGGGCTCTATACCCAGTGGGCTCTCTACCCAGTGGGCTCTAAACTCAGTGGGCTCCTACCAGTGGGCTCTATACTCAGTGGGCTCTCTGCCCAGTGGGCTCTCTGCCCAGTGGGCTCTCTACCCAGTGGGCTCTAAACTCAGTGGGCTCCAGTGGGCTCTATACTCAGTGGGCTCTCTGCCCAGTGGGCTCTCTACCCAGTGAGCTCTCTACCCAGTGGGCTCTCTGCAGTGGGCTCTCTACTCAGTGGGCTCTCTACCCAGTGGGCTCTCTGTGGGCTCTCAGTGGGCTCTATGGGCTCTCTAGTGGGCTCTATACTCAGTGGGCTCTCTCAGTGGGCTCTCTACCCAGTGGGCTCTCTACCCAGTGGGCTCCCTACCCAGTGGGCTCTCTACCCAGTGGGCTCTATACTCAGTGGGCTCTCTACCCAGTGGGCTCTCTACCCAGTGAGCTCTCTACCAAGTGGGCTCTCTACTCAGTGGGCTCTCTACCCAGTGGGCTCTATACTCAGTGGGCTCTCTACCCAGTGGGCTCTCTACCCAGTGGGCTCTATACTCAGTGGGCTCTCTGCCCAGTGGGCTCTCTACCCAGTGGGCTCTATACCCAGTGGGCTCCTACCCAGTGGGCTCTCTACCCAGTGGGCTCTCTGCCCAGTGGGCTCTCTGCCCAGTGGGCTCTCTGCCCAGTGGGCTCTCTACTCAGTGGGCTCTCTGCCCAGTGGGCTCTCTACCCAGTGGGCTCTCTACCCAGTGGGCTCCAGTGGGCTCTCTACCCAGTGGGCTCTCTGCCCAGTGGGCTCTCTGGGGCCCAGTGGGCTCTCTGGGCTCTCTACCCAGTGGGCTCTCTACCCAGTGGGCTCTCCCAGTGGGCTCTCTACTCAGTGGGCTCTCTACTCAGTGGGCTCTCTACTCAGTGGGCTCTCTGCTCAGTGGGCTCTCTCCCAGTGGGCTCTCTGCCCAGTGGGCTCTCTACCCAGTGGGCTCTCTGCCCAGTGGGCTCTCTACCCAGTGGGCTCTCTACCCAGTGGGCTCTCTCAGTGGGCTCTCTCAGTGGGCTCTCTACTCAGTGGGCTCTCTACCCAGTGGGCTCAGTGGGCTCTCTACCCAGTGGGCTCTCTACTCCAGTGGGCTCTCTACCCAGTGGGCTCTCTGTGGGCTCTATACTCAGTGGGCTCTCTACTGCCAGTGGGCTCTCTACTCAGTGGGCTCTCTACCCAGTGGGCTCTCTGCCCAGTGGGCTCTCTACCCAGTGGGCTCTATACTCAGTGGGCAGTGGGCTCTCTGCCCAGTGGGCTCAGTGGGCTCTCTGCAGTGGGCTCTCTACCCACTGGGCTCTCACCCAGTGGGCTCTCTACTCAGTGGGCTCTCTGCTCTCTATACCCAGTGGGCTCTCTACTCAGTGGGCTATACCCAGTGGGCTCTCTCCCAGTGGGCTCTCTAACCAGTGGGCTCTCTACCCAGTGGGCTCTCTACCCAGTGGGCTCTCTCCCAGTGGGCTCTACTCAGTGGGCTCCAGTGGGCTCTCTACTCCAGTGGGCTCTCTACCCAGTGGGCTCTATACCCAGTGGGCTCTATACTCTCTCTAGTGGGCTCTCTGGGCTCTACTCCAGTGGGCTCTCTACTCAGTGGGCTCTCTACTCAGTGGGCTCTATACCCAGTGGGCTCTCTGCCCAGTGGGCTCTCTGCAGTGGGCTCTATACTCAGTGGGCTCTCTACCCAGTGGGCTCTCTACCCAGTGGGCTCTATACCCAGTGGGCTCTCTGCCCAGTGGGCTCTACCCAGTGGGCTCTCTACCCAGTGGGCTCTCTACCCAGTGGGCTCTCTACCCAGTGGGCTCTCTACTCAGTGGGCTCTCTACTCCAGTGGGCTCTATCTCCAGTGGGCTCTCTACTCAGTGGGCTCTCTACAGTGGGCTCCAGTGGGCTCTCTACCCAGTGGGCTCTCTACCAGTGGGCTCTCTACCCAGTGGGCTCTACACCCTCTCTATACCCAGTGGGCTCTCTACCCAGTGGGCTCTACACCCAGTGGGCTCTCTACCCAGTGGGCTCTCTGGGCTCACCCAGTGGGCTCTCTACCCAGTGGGCTCTCTACCCAGTGGGCTCTACATCCAGTTGGCTCTACACCCAGTGGGCTCTCTACCCAGTGGGCTCTCTACCCAGTGGGCTCTACATCCAGTGGGCTCTCTACCCAGTGGGCTACTCAGTGGGCTCTCTACCCAGTGGGCTCTATACTCAGTGGGCTCTCTACATCCAGTGGGCTCTCTACCCAGTGGGCTCTATACCCAGTGGGCTCTCTACCCAGTGGGCTCTCACCAAGTGGGCTCTCTACCCAGTGGGCTCTATACTCAGTGGGCTCTCTGCCCAGTGGGCTCTCTACCCAGTGGGCTCTCTACCCAGTGGGCTCTCTACCCAGTGGGCCACCCACTGGGCTCTCTACCCAGTGGGCTCCACTCAGTGGGCTCTCTCAGTGGGCTCTATACCCAGTGGGCTCTCTACTCAGTGGGCTGGGCTCTCTCCCAGTGGGCTCTCTAACCAGTGGGCTCTCTACCCAGTGGGCTCTCTACTCAGTGGGCTCTCTGCTCAGTGGGCTCTCTAGTGGGCTCTCTACCCAGTGGGCTCTCTACCCAGTGGGCTCTCTACCCAGTGGGCTATATACTCAGTGGGCTCTCTACCCAGTGGGCTCTCTACCCAGTGGGCTCTCTCAGTGGGCTCTCTACTCAGTGGGCTCTCTACTCAGTGGGCTCTATACCCAGTGGGCTCTCTACCCAGTGGGCTCTCTCCCAGTGGGCTCTATACCAGTGGGCTCTCTAGTGGGCTCTCTACCCAGTGGGCTCTATACCCAGTGGGCTCTCTACCCAGTGGGCTCTCTACCCACCTCTGCAGTGGGCTCTCTACCCAGTGGGCTCTCTACAGTGGGCTCTCTACTGTGGGCTCTCTACCCAGTGGGCTCTCTACTCAGTGGGCTCTGGGCTCTCTACTCAGTGGGCTCTCACCCAGTGGGCTCTCTACCCAGTGGGCTCTCTACTCAGTGGGCCTCTAGTGGGCTCTCTGCCCAGTGGGCTCTCTACCCAGTGGGCTCTCTACTCAGTGGGCTCTCTACCCAGTGGGCTCTACACCCAGTGGGCTCTAGTGGGCTCTCTACCCAGTGGGCTCTACAGTGGGCTCTCTACCCAGTGGGCTCTACACCTAGTGGGCTCTCTGCCCAGTGGGCTCTACACCCAGTGGGCTCTCTACCCAGTGGGCTCTCACCCAGTGGGCTCTACATCCAGTTGGCTCTACCCCAGTGGGCTCTACCCAGTAGGCTCTCTACAGTGGGCTCTACATCCAGTGGGCTCTCTACAGTGGGCTCCAGTGGGCTCTCTGCCCAGTGGGCTCTATACCAGTGGGCTCTACATCCAGTGGGCTCTCTACCCAGTGGGCTCTATACCAGTGGGCTCTCTACTCAGTGGGCACCCAGTGGGCTCTCTACACCCAGTGGGCTCTATACCCAGTGGGCTCTCTACACCCAGTGGGCTCTCTACACCCAGTGGGCTCTCTGCCCAGTGGGCTCTACACCCAGTGGGCTCTACACCCAGTGGGCTCTCTACACCCAGTGGGCTCTCTACACCCAGTGGGCTCTCTACACCCAGTGGGCTCTATACCTAGTGGGCTCTCTACCCAGTGGGCTCTACACCCAGTGGGCTCTCTGCAGTGGGCTCTACACCCAGTGGGCTCTCTACACCCAGTGGGCTCTCTGGGCTCTCACCCAGTGGGCTCTCTACCCAGTGGGCTCTACCCAGTGGGCTCTCTACACCCAGTGGGCTCTCTACACCCAGTGGGCTCTCTCTGGGCTCCTAGTGGGCTCTCTACCCAGTGGGCTCTATACCCAGTGGGCTCTCTGCCCAGTGGGCTCTACACCCAGTGGGCTCTCTACCCAGTGGGCTCTACACCCAGTGGGCTCTCTACTCAGTGGGCTCTCTGCCCAGTGGGCTCTACACCCAGTGGGCTCTCTACCCAGTGGGCTCTCTGCCCAGTGGGCTCTCTGCCCAGTGGGCTCTACACCCAGTGGGCTCTCTACCCAGTGGGCTCTACACCCAGTGGGCTCTCTCCCAGTGGGCTCTCTACCCAGTGGGCTCTTTTCCCAGTGGGCTCTACCCAGTGGGCTCTCTACACCCAGTGGGTTCTCTACACCCAGTGGGCTCTCTACCCAGTGGGCTCTCTGCCCAGTGGGCTCTCTGCCCAGTGGGCTCTCTGCCCAGTGGGCTATCTACCCAGTGGGCTCTATACCCAGTGGGCTCTATACACCCAGTGGGCTCTCTACCCAGTGGGCTCTCTACCCAGTGGGCTCTCTACTCAGTGGGCTCTCTACCCAGTGGGCTCTCTACCCAGTGGGCTCTCTACCCAGTGGGCTCTCTACCCAGTGGGCTCTCTCTCTACCCAGTGGGCTCTACAGTGGGCTCTAGTTGGCTCTACACCCAGTGGGCTCTCTACCCAGTGGGCTCTACATCCAGTGGGCTCTCTGCCCAGTGGGCTCTATACTCAGTGGGCTCTCTGCCCAGTGGGCTCTATACTCAGTGGGCTCTACATCCAGTGGGCTCTCTACCCAGTGGGCTCTATACTCAGTGGGCTCTCTGCCCAGTGGGCTCTATACCCAGTGGGCTCTCTACTCAGTGGGCTCTCTACCCAGTGGGCTCTCTACCCAGTGGGCTCTCTACCCAGTGGGCTCTCTGCCCAGTGGGCTCTCTACTCAGTGGGCTCTCTACCCAGTGGGCTCTATACCCAGTGGGCTCTACACCCAGTGGGCTCTACACCCAGTGGGCTCTCTACCCAGTGGGCTCTACACCCAGTGGGCTCTCTGCCCAGTGGGCTCTCTGCCCAGTGGGCTCTACATCCAGTTGGCTCTACACCCAGTGGGCTCTCTACCCAGTGGGCTCTACAGTGGGCCAGTGGGCTCTCTACCCAGTGGGCTCTATACTCAGTGGGCTCTCTACCCAGTGGGCTCTATACTCAGTGGGCTCTACATCCAGTGGGCTCTCTACCCAGTGGGCTCTATACTCAGTGGGCTCTCTACCCAGTGGGCTCTATACCCAGTGGGCTCTACACCCAGTGGGCTCTACACCCAGTGGGCTCTCTACCCAGTGGGCTCTACATCCAGTGGGCTCTCTACACCCAGTGGGCTCTACACCCAGTGGGCTCTCTACACCCAGTGGGCTCTCTACACCCAGTGGGCTCTCTACCCAGTGGGCTCTCTACCCAGTGGGCTCTACACCCAGTGGGCTCTCTACCCAGTGGGCTCTACATCCAGTCGGCTCTACACCCAGTGAGGTCAAGGGAACCTGGTCTCCAACTGAAGTGTCTTTGTTAAGTGGGCAAAAAAACTAAAACAGGACAATAAAGACACTTAAGAAAACATTAAAAACATCTCCGTTTTCAGCGGTCAAAACCGTTCGAAATGTTTTGCCCAGTTGGTTAGAAGGTGAAAACAGTGCAAAGAGCTCAAAGAACTCAAAGGCCAATTATGATATTTTGCTAAATTATTGGCTAAAAGATCTGATCCAATTAGTGGAAAAATATCAGAATTGGGCTGCCTGTGTAAATGCAGCCAAAGAGCCTTTGAGTTCTAATGCAGGGTTTTTCTGGATCGCAAAGGGGCTCAGGTGGTGAGAGTGAATTTTAGAGGGCCCCATATTGGCAGTGTAGAGACATTTGCATTTGTAAGCCAATTTCCTGCAATTCTAGAAATTTCTCCATGGAGCGGAGAGAAAATGTTGCCGTTTTAAAGCCAATTTCCTGCAATTCTACAAATCATACCACTAACCTCCTGGAACTTACAGTCATAACATACCACTAACCTCCTGGAACTTACTGTCATAACATACCACTAACCTCCTGGAAGTTACTGTCATAACATACCACTAACCTCCTGGAAGTTACTGTCATAACATACCACTAACCTCCTGGAACGTACTGTCATAACATACCACTAACCTCCTGGAACGTACTGAGAAACATACCACTAACCTCCTGGAACTTACTGTCATAACATACCATTAACCTCCTGGAACTTAGTGTCATAACAACAGTGTATTCACTAATACCCTATACAGACAGACTACATATTAATGTTCTACATTCTTTATATGTGGTTTTAGTCGTTTAAGTTTACACAGAAAGCGTTTTTTCCATCATGTAAATATATGTAAAAAACAAAAATAAAAATACAATACGTTTGGACTTAGGCGAGCCGATGAAAAGTTTAGGGTCGGCCCGCCCTGTACTGTGGTAGCAGCCAGGTGGTGTGGTGTTTACCTGCCGTTGGTGATCTGTGGAGGGGAGTGTCTGGAGTGGTCAGACCGCTTGTCAGGGAGCGGGACCGGCCGCTACGATGTTTGTCGTGGGATCGGTTGGAATGGTCGGACGCCACCGAATGGATATCTGAAATGTCTGTTGTTCAGACACACACACACACACACACACACACACACACAAAAAAACACAATATTCAACAACATATGAATAATAAAGGAGAAGGTAAAGAGAGATACCTAGTCAGTTGTACAGGGGGGATACCTAGTCAGTTGTACAGGGGGATACCTAGTCAGTTGTACAGGGGATACCTAGTCAGTTGTACAGGGGATACCTAGTCAGTTGTACAGGGGGATACCTAGTCAGTTGTACAGGGGGATCAGTCAGTTGTAAAGAGTTGTAGGGGGATACCTAGTCTAGTCAGTTGTACAGGGGGATACCTAGTCAGTTGTACAGGGGGATACCTAGTCAGTTGTACAGGGGGATACCTAGTCAGTTGTACAGGGGGATACCTAGTCAGTTGTACAGGGGGATACCTAGTCAGTTGTACAGGGGGATACCTAGTCAGTTGTACAGGGGATACCTGAGTCAGTTGTACCTAGGGGGATACCTAGTCAGTTGTACAGGGGGATACCTAGTCAGTTGTACAGGGGGATACCTAGTCAGTTGTAAAGGGGATACCTAGTCAGTTGTACAGGGGATACCTAGTCAGTTGTACAGGGGATACCTAGTCAGTTGTACAGGGGGATACCTAGTCAGTTGTACAGGGGGATACCTAGTCATACCTAGTCAGTTGTACAGGGGGATACCTAGTCAGTTGTACAGGGATAAAGAGGGATACCTAGTTAGTTGTACAGGGGATACCTAGTCAGTTGTACAGGGGATACCTAGTCAGTTGTACAGGGGGATACCTAGTCAGTTGTACAGGGGATACCTAGTCAGTTGTACCTAGTCAGTTGTACAGGGGGATACCTAGTCAGTTGTACAGGGATAAAGAGGGGATACCTAGTTAGTTGTACAGGGGGATACCTAGTCAGTTGTACAGAGGGATACCTAGTTAGTTGTACAGGGGATACCTAGTTGTACAGGGGGATACCTAGTCAGTTGTACAGGGGATACCTAGTCAGTTGTAAAGAGATACCTAGTCAGGGGGGGATAAGTCAGTTGTACAGATACCTAGTTAGTTGTACAGGGGATACCTAGTCAGTTGTACAGGGGGATACCTAGTCAGTTGTACAGGGGATACCTAGTCAGTTGTACAGGGGGATACCTAGTCAGTTGTACAGGGGGATACCTAGTCAGATGTACCTAGTCAGTTGTACAGGGGATACCTAGTCAGATGTACAGGGGGATACCTAGTCAGTTGTACAGGGGGATACCTAGTCAGTTGTACAGGGGGATACCTAGTCAGTTGTACAGGGGGATACCTAGTCAGTTGTACAGGGGGATACCTAGTCAGTTGTACAGGGGATACCTAGTCAGTTGTACAGGGGGATACCTAGTCATACCTAGTCAGTTGTACAGGGGATACCTAGTCAGTTGTACAGGGATAAAGAGGGATACCTAGTTAGTTGTACAGGGGGATACCTAGTCAGTTGTACAGGGGGATACCTAGTCAGTTGTACAGGGGGATACCTAGTCAGTTGTACAGGGGGATACCTAGTCAGTTGTACAGGGGATACCTAGTCAGTTGTACAGGGGATACCTAGTCATACCTAGTCAGTTTGTACAGGGGGATACCTAGTCAGTTGTACAGGGATAAAGAGGGATACCTAGTTAGTTGTACAGGGGATACCTAAGTTGTACAGGGGGATACCTAGTCAGTTGTACAGGGGGATACCTAGTCAGTTGTACAGGGGATACCTAGTCAGTTGTACAGGGGGATACCTAGTCAGTTGTACAGGGGATACCTAGTCATACCTAGTCAGTTGTACAGGGGGATACCTAGTCAGTTGAACAGGGATAAAGAGGGATACCTAGTTAGTTGTACCCTAGTCAGTTGTACAGGGGGATACCTAGTCAGTTGTACAGGGGGATACCTAGTCAGTTGTACAGGGGGATACCTAGTCAGTCAGTGTACAGGGGATACCTAGTCAGTTGTACAGGGGGATACCTAGTCATACCTAGTCAGTTGTACAGGGGGATACCTAGTCAGTTGAACAGGGGGATACCCTAGTCAGTTGTACAGGGGGATACCTAGTCAGATGTACAGGGGATACCTAGTCAGTTGTACAGGGGGATACCTAATACCTAGTCAGTTGTACAGGGGGATACCTAGTCAGATGTACAGGGGGATACCTAGTCAGTTGTACAGGGGGATACCTAGTCATACCTAGTCATACCTAGTCAGTTGTACAGATACCTAGAGATACCTAGTCAGATGTACAGGGGGATACCTAGTCAGATGTACAGGGGGATACCTAGTCAGTTGTACCCTAGTCAGAGTTGTACAGGGGGATACCTAGTCAGTTGTACAGGGGATACCTACCTAGTCAGTTGTACAGGGGGATACCTAGTCAGTTGTACAGGGGGATACCTAGTCATACCTAGTCAGTTGTACAGGGGGATACCTAGTCAGTTGTACAGGGGGATACCTAGTCATACCTAGTCAGATGTACAACTGAAACGTGTAACATATCACATCATTTAGAAGACACTTTAAAAAAAAGCCCCACGGACCTCCCGGTCACCTGCGACAGAGCCTGGGCGCGAACCCAGAGTCTCTGGTGACACAGCTAGCGCTGCGATGCAGTGCCTTAGACCACTGCGCCACCCGGGAGGCCTAGCAGACACTTTTAACCATAGGGAATAACAGTCATTTTACATATGGCTGGTCCTGGAATATGAACGTGAAGTACATGTTGTTGTGCCTTTCAGCACAACCCACAACCCTACGGCATTTAGCCTTTTCCAGCATTACGAAACAACGCGTGCACACACACACACTCACACACACACACTCACACTCACACACACACACACACACACACACACACACACACACACACACACACACACACACACTCACACTCACACTCACACACTCACACACACACACTCTCTCACACACACACACACACACACACACACACACACACACACACACACACACACACACACACACACACTCACACACACACACACTCTCACACACACACACACTCACACACACACACAGACTCTCACACACACACTCTCACACACACACACTCTCACACACACACACACACACACACACACACTCACACACTCTCACACTCACTATCACACACACCTATGTAGTGTCCCTCACCGTCTCTGTCGGAGGCGTTGGCTGATGGGACGCTGTCGTCCAGGTCTGGTATGTTCAGCAGCGTAGCTCTCTCTCTCTCTGCACCACCATCTTTAGTTTGCCCTTTGACCTCTCAATCAGCTTCTTAGCATCTATCAACGACAGGTTCTCTGTCACCGTGCCATTGATCTGAGAGGAAACAACCAATTAGCTACAAACGGTAACCTAATTAGACACAGCTTGGAGAAAACAACCAATTAGCTTGTCTGTGTGCAGGGGACAGCGAGGAAAAACATATATTCAGCTGATTACGGAACAATGTGCTAAATCATCGAAGGATGTTTCCGTCCCCGATATCCTCATTCTCCCCCCTATACCTCCCTCCCTCCTCTCACCTTCAGGACTACGTCTCCCTCCTGTATGTTTCCGTCTCTGGCCGCCAGGCTCTCGGGGGAGATGTCCTTCACGAAGATGTGGCTGGCCAGGCGAAGGCCATATTCTGCTTACGGAGTGAACGAACAGCAACAAAGATAGTGTTAGCATAGCATAGTATAGCATGCTAAAGCATGTTAGCATAGTATAGCATGCTATAGGATTTTAGCAATATTGCATGTTATAGTATGTTAGCATAGTATATACAGTGGGGCAAAAAAGTATTTAGTCAGCCACTAAATAGTTTTTTGCCCCACTGTAGCATGTTGACAATCACGCTCACGTCTGCTAGCTGCTGGTAGGACGGCTATGGAGCTCTGCGAGGGTAGCAGTTGGTAGCAGCGGTTAGCACTAGCATCGCCAGGCCTCGGCACATACCAGTAGCCGCCAATGTGGGTCTTTGGAGCGTCTACCTTCTAATCTAACAGTCTAATTAATCCATTTAATATACACCATGACAAAGAAATCCATTATTTAATTTAGGCAGGTCTTATTAAGAAACATTATGATACGAAAAAAAAAGATTTATAAAGAAAATTATATTCTTATTTCACAGTAAGAATGTAATGGAATATAAGAGAATAAAAACTTTGTTCCCTGTCTTTGTATCAATACAAAAAGTTATTTATTTAGAAACAGAGCCGTTCATTATTGTTTGTTTGGCAAATGTAGGTGTGTTAGAAACATTAGTCATTCAGAAACAATTTGACAATTGATAATATTGTCACCCAATCAGGCTATTGTCAATTTTATCTTTTATCTTTAGGTTATAACTAGTATTATATGTTTTCAACAGTTTTAAAAGTTTTGTTTCTGTCGTTTTGTTTCACAGCTTGTAGCTAATAAATAATAATAAACAAAATAACTTAAAAATCCTATTATATATTATCCCACCTCGCGCAACAACACTGCCTTGGCTGGGGAGCTGAGCTCACTGTGATTGATGTGATGAAGATGTATTTTTAGTCGTGCTGAACACAAGACATAAAAAGTTTTGTCTAATTTACTTCAAAGAGTGCGAATGTCTGTGTGTTTTCTTTGGCTATTTTTATTGTTTTGTTCACAATGTTTGAGTTACTAGTCAGCTAGCTACTAGTCAGATTCTCAAACTCTCACAGGCACACACTATCACGAGGAGAACAGCTCAAGTGCCTCGGTAGCTTCATGCCCTTGAAGGGGCAGCTGAAAATGTTTGTCTCATTTGTGTTTTGTTGGTTAAAAGACTCAGGTCACAAAAAAATGAAATAAAATTGAGCAATATATCACTTCTTACTGGTGATACATGTATTGTTTACGTAACATGCTCATCCTTTTTTTGTTGTTTTAAAAAAAATGTTTTTATTTGATCTTTATTTAACCAGGCAAGTCAGTTAAGAACAAATTCTTATTTTCAATGACAGCCTAGGAACAGTGGGTTAACTGCCTTGTTCAGGGGGCAAAACGACAGATTTTTACCTTGTCAGTTCAGGGACTCGATCCAGCAACCTTTCAGTTACTGGCCCAACGCTCTGATCACTAGGCTACCCCGTTGTTGGTGTAATTACGCAAAACAAATCTGAGTGGCTGGTAGGCCAAACAGTTTGTCTCAAGACCTGATCCCAACTAACATTAACTAGACAATATATATCCTAACTAATCCTAACTCTGACTAGACAATATATCCTAACTAACCCTGACTAGACAACATATATCCTAACTAACCCTAACCCTGACCCTGACTAGACAACAAATCCTAACTAAACCTGACCCTGACTAGACAACATATATCCTAACTAACCCTGATTAGACAACATATATCCTAACTAACCCTAACTAGACAACATATATCTCAACTAACCATACCCTGACTAGTAGTACTGTGTCGATTTGGTTTCAGTTAAAAAAACATTTTTAAATGATCACAGATTTCCAGTTTTAAACGTTAAATTCATTATGAAATAATGTCATTAAATTGATTACAGCTTTATAATTCCAAAGCCCAAAATAGTTCAATTATTCCATTGTTTGTCAGGTCCAATACTAGAAAAAAATAAAATTACTATGAAATAATAAAATATTTCAGTTGTGTTTATTACTTTTTTGGTGACTTTACAACCAGCCCTGAAATCATCTCATCTCTGCTCAGGTAGTAGTAACCAACCAGCCAGCCAACCAGCCAGCCAGCCAACCAGCCGGCCAACCAGCCAGCCAGCCACCAACCAGCCAGCCAGCCAGCCAGCCAGCCAGCCAACCAGCCCAACCAGCCAGCCAGCCAGCCACCACCCAGCCGGCCAACCAGCCGGCCAACCAGCCAGCCAGCCAACCAGCCAGCCAGCCAACCAACCAGCCAGCCAGCCAATCAGCCAACCAACCGCCAGCCAGCCAGCCAGCCAGCCACCAGCCGGCCAACCAGTCGGCCAACCAGCCAACCAACCAACCAGCCTGCCAGCCAGCCAGCCAACCAACCAGCCATCCTGCCAGCCAGCCAGCCAGCCAACCAACCAACTCTTTTCTCCCCATTCTCTAGTCTTTAGTCATCTTATTTAGCTAGCCTAGCTTGCCTATGTGCTGCAGAGCAATTATACTAGAAAATAAAATAAATCCATCTCTGTGTGAGACGGAAAATAGCAGGCACAATGGATTATGGTCATTGTAGTTAATTACCACGTTTCTGCACTGAACTAGGTTGAATATTTGCTTAATGAAAACTACAACTCCCTTTAGCGTCCCATTTAGTTCTTGACTTCATTTCTATTGTGAATGATTTGATGTCTCTCTAGAGAAACGGCACGTTTGGCTCCACCCAAAAATCCCAACTTTATGATCCTCACCTTCATTCTTGCGGGACTTGACGAGGGTGACTTTGGCGGGCCGCGGGGGCTGGTTGAGTGAGCGCCGGTCTGAGCGCGGGGAGAGACTCCTCTCCCGTGAGCCGCTGCGTTCCCGCTCTCTGTCCCGGTCCCGCCTTCCCGTGCTTCTCCCGCTGCGCCGGGCCGAGGCCCCTCCCACGCCGCTGTAGGCGCTGGGGCCGCTGCGTGTGGAACGCGTCTCGTATATCTCTTCGTCGTAACTGTCCTCCTCGTCCTCCTCATGCTCCGACATGGTCTCCCTCTCCCCAAGACGACCCAGGGGTACATGCACCTTCCGCTTCCGTCTGATCGTCTGAAGAGGAAGACAACTTTAGTCCGTTGTCATGAGATTACAAACCAATTTCATTTCTCTCTCTCTCTCTCTCTCTCTCTCTCTCTCTCGCTCTCGCTACAGGACGTTGGCCCGAAAGAGACAGGATCTAGTCCATAATAAGTGGTGTAATTACACCCCAAACCTCCAGTTCTCTATCTCTGGGGTATTCTGTGTCCAGTGGAAATGGTAAGATGTGATTTCCAGGTTTTAGCAGATAATTGGTGAGTCCCAGGCGTACTATGCCTCCAGGTGGTAAGATAAAAACAATTGGCCCATTTATATTTAACAGCTGGATTTTATCAGTGCAAAAGAAACACAGAGGAGTTTTTATTTTTAGGTTCCTCAAAATGATACTCACAATCTTTGCATTCTTGCCACTTTTCCGTAGCTGCTGGACTGCGTATGCGTGTTCCACGTTGTCCATGGAGACGGCGTTGACCATCGTGACTCTGTCATTCTCCCTGGAAGGAAAGGAGAGAGAGAGAGACTTTTAAAAACACAGTAAACAACCACATGTATAACTAAAAATGTTTAATTAATACTATCATTTTGATTTCATGGACTGTCAGTCCTCCCATCCATAGAAACATCTATTCATCTGAGAACGGTTACATTTGTTCCAAGCCACATCCCTCAGATTTATATCAAACCAAGGAAGCCGATGTGGTAATTAATCCTAAGAGAGAGGAGAGGAGAGGGAGGAGAGGAGGAGGAGAGAGGAGAGGAGAGGAGAGGAGAGGAGAGGAGAGGAGAGGAGAGGAGAGGAGAGGAGAGGAGAGGATGAGAGGAGAGAGGAGAGGAGAGGAGAGAGAGAGGAGAGGATGAGAGGAGAGGGAGAGGAGAGGAGGAGGGAGAGGAGAGGAGAGGAGGAGAGGACTGCAGTAGGCCCTCAGCTGGATGAGATCAGAGAGATGAGATGAGATGAGATGGATCTCACCACTCTGGAAATGAGGGTTATCCCGATCCTGAGATGGCTATCCCAAAGCCAAACCCTGGTGCCTGGAAATGAGAGAGATGTTAGATGAGTCTACCCTGGTGCCTGGTGATACAGAGATGTTAACAGTCTACCCTGGTGCCTGGTGATACAGAGATGTTAAAGGGCATGTTAACAGTCTACCCTGGTGCCTGGTGATACAGAGATGTTAACAGTCTACCCTGGTGCCTGGGATACAGAGATGTTAAGAGGGCATCTTAACAGTCTACCCTGGCTGCCTGGTGATACAGAGATGTTAAATGACGATGTTAACCACTCTGGAAATGGTGCCTGGTGACCTCCTGAGATGGCTATAACAGCCAAACCCTGGTGCCTGGAAATACAGAGATGTTAACAGTCTACCCTGGTGCCTGGTGATACAGAGATGTTAACAGTCTACCCTGGTGCCTGGTGATACAGAGATGTTAAAGGGCATGTTAACAGTCTACCCTGGTGCCTGGTGATACAGAGATGTTAACAGTCTACCCTGGTGCCTGGTGATACAGAGATGTTAAAGGGCATGTTAACAGTCTACCCTGGTGCCTGGTGATACAGAGATGTTAACAGTCTACCCTGGTGCCTGGTGATACAGAGATGTTAACAGTCTACCCTGGTGCCTGGTGATACAGAGATGTTAACAGTCTACCCTGGTGCCTGGTGATACAGATGTTAAAGGGCATGTTAACAGTCTACCCTGGTGCCTGGTGATACAGAGATGTTAACAGTCTACCCTGGTGCCTGGTGATACAGAGATGTTAAAGGGCATGTTAACAGTCTACCCTGGTGCCTGGTGATACAGAGAATTAAAAAAAAAATGTATCCATTATTTTACCAGGTAAGTTGACTGAGAACACATTCTCATTTACAGCAACAACCTGAGGAATAGTTACAGGGGAGAGGAGGGGGATGAATGAGCCAATTGTAAACTGGGGATGATTAGGTGACCATGATGGTTTGAGAGCCAGATTGGGAATTTAGCCAGGACACTGGGGTTAACACCCCCTACTCTTACAATAAGTGCCATGGGATTTTTAATGACCTCAGAGAGTCAGGACACCCATTTAACGTCCCATCCGACAGACGGCACCCTACACAGGGCAGTGTCCTCAATCACTGGGGTATTGTGATATTTTTTTTTAGACCAGAGGACAGAGTGCCTCCTACTGGCCCTCAAACACCACTTCCAGCAGCATCTGGTCTCCCATCCAGGGACTGACCAGGACCAACCCTGCTTAGCTTCAGAAGCAAGCCAGCAGTGGTATGCTGCTAGCAAAAGATGTTAAAGGGTTATGTTAACGGTCTACCCTGGTGCCTGGTGATACAGAAACCCAGAGAGAGACACAGAGACTAGCATCAGAACACTATAGCATTCACAACAACAAGAGAGAGAGAGATATAGAGAGACACACAGATAGATAGAGAGAGAGAGACACACAGATAGAGAGAGATCTACCTCACTTGCTTTGGCAATGTTAACACATGTTTCCCATGCCAATAAAGCCCTTGAATTGAATTGAATTGAGAGAGACACACAGATAGATAGAGAGAGAGAGAGACATACAGATGGAGAGAGAGACACACAGATAGATAGATAGATAGATAGATAGATAGATAGATAGATAGATAGATAGAGATAGATAGATAGAGAGAGAGAGAGAGAGAGAGAGAGAGAGAGAGAGAGAGAGCACACAGATAGATAGATAGATAGATAGATAGATAGATAGATAGATAGAGAGATAGAGAGAGATATAGAGAGAGACACACAGATAGAGATAGAGACACACAGATAGAGAGACACACATATATATATATATATATATATTAAACAGAGAGAGAGACACAGATAGAGAGAGCTTTGTTGTTTTTCACTTTATATATTCACTTTGTATGTTGTCTACCTCACTTGCTTTGGCAATGTTAACACATGTTTCCCAAGCCAATAAAGCCCTTAAAACAGAATTGAATTGAGAGAGACACACACAGATAGAGAGAGACACACACTATTAAACAGCTAGAGTTAGCTACTATTAAACAGCTAGAGAGTTAGCTACTATTAAACAGCTAGAGAGTTAGCTACTATTAAACAGCTAGAGAGTTAGCTACTATTAAACAGCTAGAGAGTTAGCTACTATTAAACAGCTAGAGACTATTAAACAGCTAGAGTTAGCTACTATTAAACAGCTACCTACTATTAAACAGCTAGAGTTAGCTACTATTAAAACAGTTACCTACTATTAAACAGCTAGAGAGTTAGCTACTATTAAACAGCTAGCTAGAGTTAGCTACTATTAAACAGCTAGAGAGTTAGATACTATTAAACAGCTAGAGAGTTAGATACTATTAAAAACAGCTAGAGTTAGCTACTATTAAACAGCTAGAGAGTTAGCTACTATTAAACAGCTAGAGAGTTAGCTACTATTAAACAGCTAGAGAGTTAGCTACTATTAAACAGCTAGAGAGCTACTAGCTAGAGAGTTACTATTAAACACTAGAGAGTTAGCTACTATTAAACAGCTAGCTACTATTAAACAGCTAGAGAGTTAGCTACTATTAAACAGCTAGAGAGTTAGCTACTATTAAACAGCTAGAGAGCTAGCTACTATTAAACAGCTAGAGAGTTAGCTACTATTAAACAGCTAGAGTTAGCTACTATTAAGCAGCTAGAGTTAGCTACTATTAAACAGCTAGAGAGTTAGCTACTATTAAACAGCTAATTGAATTGAACTTTAAACAGAGAGAGACTATTACACTATTAAACAGCTAGAGTTAGCTACTATTAAACAGCTAGAGAGTTAGCTACTATTAAACAGCTACCTACATATTAAACAGCTAGAGAGTTAGCTACTATTAAACAGCTAGAGAGCTACTATTAAACAGCTACTACTAAAACAGCTAGAGAGTTAGCTACTATTAAACAGCTACTATTAAACAGAGTTAGCTACTATTAAACAGCTAGAGAGTTAGCTACTATTAAACAGCTAGAGAGTTAGCTACTATTAAACAGCTAGAGAGTTAGCTACTATTAAACAGCTAGCTACTATTAAACAGCTAGAGTTAGCTACTATTAAACAGCTAGCTACTATTAAACAGCTAGAGTTAGCTACTATTAAACAGCTAGAGTTAGCTACTATTAAACAGCTAGAGAGTTAGCTACTATTAAAACAGCTAGAGAGTTAGCTACTATTAAACAGCTAGAGAGTTAGCTACTATTAAACAGCTAGAGAGTTAGCTACTATTAAACAGCTAGAGAGTTAGCTACTATAAAACAGCTAGCGAGTTAGCTACAATGAAATAGGAGCAGTGCAGGGGGGGTGGCATGACAGAGTGTGATTTGTATAGACAATCCATGCTTGTTGTGTTCATTCGCCCGACCTTGGCCTGTATGGAAGGTCAAATTGTGACATTTTGTTCTACAACCCTGGTGAAAGCCCGATTTTCAGGAGGAAACAGACTATGTCAGCAAATGGTTAAAAGCAGCGTCCTGTCGCCTCTGACCACAGAACACTGACCATTTTCTATTCATTTCAAGACGATTGTACATGTTGATATTTTTTGTTTGTTTTGGACTTCGGTAAGTGTTTTTTGTTGTTGTTGGGCTGTTTAGGCACACAACATCTTTTCTCAAGGCAAGCCGAAGTCGATAGCCGGAGTCTACACCCTTTCGTTAGTGATTGGTTAACAGTTGGGATTATTCAATAAACTATTTGTTGTCATTCAACGATTGAGAAATACTGCACCAAACATCTTAGTTAGATTTAAAATGCGCGACTAAGATCTATTATTTCAGCAATTTACAAGAAAAAAAAATGAATGACAGATTTTTTGACTTATTTATTTTGAGGAAGTATATACTGGCTACGGTGTCTCAAAATGGACAAACAGTACTATTGCCGCTTTTTTCTCTTCTTACATAGAAGGTCTTTTAAGGGAGTATGCGCGCACACTCGTTCGGCTGACTCTCTCCTGACCTCTATCTTACCTGGGTCATGTTCATTAGGGTGAACTTTAGTTTTTCTCATTGCAACGTAAAACAAAAATGAGCATTTCAGGTAGTCCCTCCCGGTTTCAGTCAGTTTTACTCCATTTGGTGCCTAATAAACATGGTCCTGTTATTGTGTGTTCAGTGAGAACGCTGTACTTGTACAGCTGGCAGCATGCTGACTAGGGGAGTGGAGGCAGGAGGAAAAAGAAGATGGAGGGAGGGAAGAAGGTGAAAAAGGAGTGAGGCAAGGGCACAGAGATAGGAAAGGATTGAGAGAGAGAGACAGAGAGACAGAGAGAGAGAGGGAGAGAGACAGAGAGAGACAGAGAGAGAGAGAGAGACAGAGAGAGAGACAGAGAGACAAAGAGAGAGATAGAGAGAGACACAGAGAGAGACACAGAGAGAGAGACAGAGAGAGAGAGAGAGAGAGAGAGAGAGAGAGAGAGAGAGAGAGAGAGAGAGAGAGAGGGAGAGAGATCATATTTATGCTTATTTATTTTATCTTGTGTCCTTTAACCATTTGTACATTGTTAAAACACTGTATATATATATATAATATGACATTTGTAATGTCTTTACTGTTTTGAAACTTCTGTATGTGTAATGTTTACTGTTAATTTTTGTTGTTTTTCACTTTATATATTCACTTTGTATGTTGTCTACCTCACTTGCTTTGGCAATGTTAACACATGTTTCCCATGCCAATAAAGCCCTTGAATTGAAATTGAATTGAGAGAGACAGAGAGAGAGAGACAGAGAGAGAGAGAGAGAGAGAGAGAGAGAGAGAGAGACAGACAGAGAGAGAGACAGAGAGAGAGAGAGACAGACAGAGAGACAGACAGACAGACAGACAGACAGACAGACAGACAGACAGACAGACAGACAGACAGACAGACAGACAGACAGACAGACAGACAGACAGACAGACAGACAGACAGACAGACAGACAGACAGACAGACAGAGAGAGAGAGAGAGAGCACTTCCTAACCTCCTGCCCAATGTGTGACCATATTAGAGAGACATATTTCCCTCAGATTACACAGATCCACAAAGAATTCGAAAACAAATCCAATTTTGAAAAACTCCCATATCTACTGGGTGAAATTCCACAGTGTGCCATCACAGCAGCAAGATTTGTGACCTGTTGCCACGAGAAAAGGGCAACCAGTGAAGAACAAACACCATTGTAAATACAACCCATATTTATGCTTATTTATTTTATCTTGTGTCCTTTAGCCATTTGTACATTGTTAGAACACTGTATATATATATATATAATATGACATTTGTAATGTCTTTACTGTTTTGAAACTTCTGTATGTGTAATGTTTACTGTTAATTTTTGTTGTTTTTCACTTTATATATTCACTTTGTATGTTGTCTACCTCACTTGCTTTGGCAATGTTAACACATGTTTCCCATGCCAATAAAGCCCTTGAATTGAATTGAATTGAGAGCGAGACATAGAGACAGAGAGAGAGACAGAGAGAGACAGAGAGAGAGAGAGAGAGAGAGACAGAGAGAGAGACAGAGACAGAGGGAGACAGAGAGAGAGAGAGAGAGAGAGAGACAGAGAGAGAGAGAGACAGAGAGAGACAGAGAGAGAGACAGAGAGAGAGAGAGAGAGACAGGGACTATGTACGACTCACTCTGTGTAGAGCTACTGTGTGCTGCTCCCATATGACTGTCTCCTCCATTGCTGCGCTCTGTAACAACAAAGAGAGAAGAAAGTTATTTTCATCATCAGTTAAATTAGAGTCAGTAGCCTCCAGGCTTTAGATGCATTCACTTAGGAAAATAAACTTTACGGCTTCAACATCTAAGATGAGAAAATAGAAGGAACCTGAGGTCCTGGGATCCAGCAAAATAATACATTAGTAAAAACGTTACATCAGATTTCACAACACACTAAAACGTTACAACAGATTTCACAACACACTACAACGTGTTGGACTAGTAACTGAAAGGTTGCAAGATTGAATCCCTGAGCTGACCATTTCAAAATCTGTTGTTCTGACCCTGAACAAGGCAGTTAACCCACTGTTCCCTGGTAGGCGGTCATCATAAATAAGAATTTGTTCTTAACTGATTTGCTTAGTTAAAAACAAAAAGAGTGTGTGCCCTCAGGGCCCTACTCCACTACCAAATATCTACAACACGTGTGTGTGTGTGTGTGTCTATGTTTGTGTTGCTTCACAGTCCCCGTTGTTCCATAAGGTGTATTCTTTATTTAAATCTAATTTTACTGCTTGCATCAGTTACTTGATGTGGAATAGAGTTCCATGTAGTCATGTCTCTATGTAGTACTGTGGAATAGAGTTCCATGTAGTCATGTCTCTATGTAGTACTGTGGAATAGAGTTCCATGTAGTCATGGCTCTATGTAGTACTGTGGAATAGAGTTCCATGTAGTCATGGCTCTATGTAGTACTGTGGAATAGAGTTCCATGTAGTCATGGCTCTATGTAGTACTGTGGAATAGAGTTCCATGTAGTCATGGCTCTATGTAGTACTGTGGAATAGAGTTCCATGTAGTCATGGCTCTATGTAGTACTGTGGAATAGACTTCCATGTAGTCATGGCTCTATGTAGTACTGTGGAATAGTTCCATGTAGTCATGGCTCTATGTAGTACTGTGGAATAGAGTTCCATGTAGTCATGGTTCTATGTAGTACTGTGGAATAGAGTTCCATGTAGTCATGGCTCTATGTAGTACTGTGGAATAGAGTTCCATGTAGTCATGGCTCTATGTAGTACTGTGGAATAGAGTTCCATGTAGTCATGGCTCTATGTAGTACTGTGGAATAGAGTTCCATGTAGTCATGGCTCTATGTAGTACTGTGGAATAGAGTTCCATGTAGTCATGGCTCTATGTAGAACTGTGGAATATAGTTCCATGTAGTCATGGCTCTATGTAGTACTGTTAAATAGAGTTCCATGTAGTCATGGCTCTATGTAGTACTGTGGAATAGAGTTCCATGTAGTCATGGCTCTATGTAGTACTGTGGAATAGTTCCATGTAGTCATGGCTCTATGTAGTACTGTGGAATAGTTCCATGTAGTCATGGCTCTATGTAGTACTGTGGAATAGTTCCATGTAGTCATGGTTCTATGTAGTACTGTGGAATAGAGTTCCATGTAGTCATGGCTCTATGTAGTACTGTGGAATAGTTCCATGTAGTCATGGTTCTATGTAGTACTGTGGAATAGAGTTCCATGTAGTCATGGCTCTATGTAGTACTGTGGAATAGTTCCATGTAGTCATGGCTCTATGTAGTACTGTGGAATAGAGTTCCATGTAGTCATGGCTCTATGTAGTACTGTGGAATAGACTTCCATGTAGTCATGGCTCTATGTAGTACTGTGGAATAGTTCCATGTAGTCATGGCTCTATGTAGTACTGTGGAATAGAGTTCCATGTAGTCATGGTTCTATGTAGTACTGTGGAATAGAGTTCCATGTAGTCATGGCTCTATGTAGTACTGTGGAATAGAGTTCCATGTAGTCATGGCTCTATGTAGTACTGTGGAATAGAGTTCCATGTAGTCATGGCTCTATGTAGTACTGTGGAATAGAGTTCCATGTAGTCATGGCTCTATGTAGTACTGTGGAATAGAGTTCCATGTAGTCATGGCTCTATGTAGTACTGTGGAATAGAGTTCCATGTAGTCATGTCTCTATGTAGTACTGTGGAATAGAGTTCCATGTAGTCATGTCTCTATGTAGTACTGTAGAATAGAGTTCCATGTAGTCATGGCTCTATGTAGTACTGTGGAATAGAGTTCCATGTAGTCATGGCTCTATGTAGTACTGTGGAATAGAGTTCCATGTAGTCATGGCTCTATGTAGGACTGTGGAATAGAGTTCCATGTAGTCATGGCTCTATGTAGTACTGTGGAATAGAGTTCCATGTAGTCATGGCTCTATGTAGTACTGTGGAATAGAGTTCCATGTAGTCATGGCTCTATGTAGGACTGTGGAATAGAGTTCCATGTAGTCATGGCTCTATGTAGTACTGTGGAATAGAGTTCCATGTAGTCATGGCTCTATGTAGTACTGTGGAATAGAGTTCCATGTAGTCATGGCTCTATGTAGTACTGTGGAATAGAGTTCCATGTAGTCATGTCTCTATGTAGTACTGTGGAATAGAGTTCCATGTAGTCATGGCTCTATGTAGTACTGTGCGCCTCCCATAGTCTGTTCTGGACTTGGGGACTGTGAAGATACTGCTCAGGCATTCTCTAATAAGGAACCTGGTATAAGCTCAGGCTGCCTATAAAGGACCTTAGTTTCATCAGGCTGCCTAAAAGGGACCTTAGTTTGGTCAGGCTGCCTAAAAGGGACCGTAATTTGATCAGGCTGCCTAAAAAGGGACCTTAGTTTGGTCAGGCTGCGTAAAAAGGGACCTTAGTTTGGTCAGGCTACCTAAAAAGGGGACCTTAGTTTGGTCAGGCTGCCTATACTAGATACTGTTTCATTGTGTCAAGGAGCGGGGGAGGGGTGGGGGAGCGAAGGGGTGGGGGGAGCGGAGGGAGAGAGGAAAAATAAATGAGAGTTAAGAATTTAGAGGGGGGCAGGGGAGAGGAGAGAACAGAAGGGAGAGAGAAGAGAGAGAGGAGAGAGAGGAGAGAGAAGAGAGAGAGGAGAGAGAAGAGAGAGAGAGAGAGGAGAGAGGAGAGAAGGGAGAGAGAAGAGAAAAGAGAGAAAGGAGAGAAAGAGAGAGAGGAGAGAGGGAAAGTGGGAAGGAAGAAGAGGGGAGAGAGAGAGAGAGAGGGAGAGGACAGAAGGGAGAGAGTGGGAAGGAAGAAGAGGGGAGAGAGAGAGAGAGGGAGAGAGGAGAGAAGGGAGAGAGAAGAGAGAAAGGAGAGAGAAGAGAGAGGAAGAGGGGAGAGCGTGGGAAGAAAGGGGAGAGAGAGGAGAGAGGGGAGAGAGGAGAGGACAGAAGGGAGAGAGAAGAAATGAGAAGAGAGAGAAGAGAGAGAGGGGAGAAGGGAGAGAGAGAAGAGAGAGAGGGAGAGAGAGAGAGAAGAGAGGGGAGAGAGACAGAGAGGGAAGGGAGAGAGGAGAAGAGAGGAGAGAGAGGGAGAGAAGAGAGAGAGAGAGAGAGGGGAGAAGGGAGAGAGAAGAGAGAGAGGAGAGAGAGGAGAGAGAGAAGAGAGAGAGAAGAGAGGGGAGAAGGGAGAGAGAGAGAGGAGAGAGAGAAGAGAGAGAGAGAGGGGAGAAGGGAGAGAGAAGAGAGAGAGAGAGAGAGGAGAGAGAGGAGAGAGAGAGGGGGAGAGAGACAGAGAGGGGAGAAGGGAGAGAGGAGAGAGAGGAGAGAGAGAAGAGAGAGAGGAGAGAGGGGAGAGAGACAGAGAGAGGAATCCCAGGGTGATGTGCACCACCAGAGCCAGCTGAGGTGTTGAGGAGCGATGGTTGTTATTTATTTATTTGCATGGCTCCTGCAATGCAGCGAAAGAGAGATGGGATCTGCTGAGCCAAAATCCCCTAAAGCCAAGATTGTCACAACTACACCACTAGGCTACATCTCTGGTTAGCTTCTGTAGCATTCACTGTATCCCAATCAGCAGTCACAACTACACATCTCTGGTTAGCTTCTGTAGCATTCACTGTATCCTAGCCAGCAGTCACAACAGTACAACTAGGCTACATCTCTGGTTAGCTTCTGTAGCATTCACTGTATCCTAGGCCAGCAGTCACAACTACATCACTAGGCTACATCCCTGGTTAGCTTCTGTAGCATTCACTGTATCCAAGCAGCATTGTCACAACGAACCAAAGCACTACTGTACATCTCATTCTCAGATAGCTACTCATCCTGACTGTATCCTAGGCAGCATTGTCACAACGAACCAAAGCACTACTGTACATCTCATTCTCAGATAGCTACTCATCCTGACTTGTCAACCCAACCAGGAAATCTCAAGCAGCTCATTGACAGATACTGTAACTTAAACTAAAACCACACTGACACACCACACCATTCTCAGCATTCAATGACACTACTTATATATACCAAAACAGCATTGTCAATGACACTACGAACCAAAGCACTACTATACATCAATGACATTCTCAGATAGCTACACAAGGCAGCATTGTCACACACCATAGTCAGCATTCACTGCACTATATACACTATACATAAAACCACACCAGCACTACTGTACATCTCATTCTCAGATAGCTACTAGCTAGCCAAGCAGCATTGTCAACCCAACCAGGAAATCTCAAGGCAGCTCACACTGACAGATACTGTAACTTAAACTAAAACCACACTGAAACCACACCATAGTCAGCATTCACTAACACTATATACATTATATATACACAAACCACACCATAGCTATCATTCACTGACACTATATACATGATACATACACAAAAGCATGTGAACACCCCTTTAAATTAGTGGATTCGGCTATTTCAGCCACACCCGTTGCTGACAGGTGTATAAAATCGAGCACGCAGCCATGCAATCTCCATAGACAAACATTGGCAGTAGAATGGTCCGTACTGAAGAGCTCTTTCAACGTGGCACCATCATAGGATGCCACCTTTCCAAGAAGTCAGTTTGTCAAATTTCTGCCCTGTTAGAGCTGCCCCGGTTCAACTGTAAGTGCTGTTATTGTGAAGTGGAAACGTCTAGGAGCAACAACGGCTCAGCCGCAAAGTTCACAGAACGGGAACGCCAAATGCTGAAGCACGTAAAATATGTCTGTCCTCGGTTGCAACATCTAGGAACAACAAGCTCACAGAATGGGATTGCTGAGTGTTGAAGCGTGTATGGCGTAAAATATGTCTGTCCTCGGTTGCAACACTCACTACCGAGTTCCAAACTGCCTCTGGGAGCGACGTCAGCACAATAACTGTTTGTCGGGAGCTTCATGAAATGTGTTTCCGTGGCCGAGCAGCTGCACACAAGTCTAAGATCACCATGAGCAATGCCAAGTGTCGGCTGGAGTGGTGTAAAGCTCACGGCCATTGGGAAAGGAAGTGGGGATACGCAGTCAGTTATACAACTGAATACACTCAACTGAAATGTGTCTTCCACATTTAACCCAACCCCTCTGAATCAGAGAGGTGGGGGGCTGCTGCCTTAATTGACATCCACGTCATCCACGCCCGGGAACAGTGGGTTTACTGCCTTGCTCAGGGACAGAACGACAGATTTGTTACTGGCTCAACGCTCCTACCCGCCACATTGGACTCTGGAACAGTGGAAACGTGTTCTCTGGAGTGATGAATAACGCTTCACCATCTGGCAGTCTGACGGACAAATCTGGGTTTGCCGGCTGCCAGGAGAACGTTACCTGCCCCAATGCATTGTGCCAACTGTAAAGTTTGGTGGTGGAGGAATAATGGTCTGGGTCTGTTTTTTATGGTTCAGTTCCCTTAGTTCCAGTGAAGAGAAATCTTAACGCTACAGCATACAATGACATTCTAGATGATTCTGTGCTTCCAACTTCGTAGCAACAGTTTTGGGAAGGCCCTTTCCTGTTTCAGCATGAGGATCTCGCTTTCTGCAAAGGGGCATACAGAAATGGTTTGTTGAGATCGGTGTGGAAGAACTTGACTGGCCTGTACAGAGCCCTGACCTCAACCCCATCGAACACCTTTGGGATGAATTGGAACACCGAGTGTGAGCTAAGCCTAATCGCCCAACATATCAGTGCCCGAACTCACTAATGCTCTTGTGGCTGAATGGAAGCAAGTCCCCCCGCAGCAATGTTCCAACATCTAGTGGAAAGCCTTCCCAGAAGAGTGGAGGCTGTTATAGCAGCAATGTTCCAACATCTAGTGGAAAGCCTTCCCAGAATAGTGGAGGCTGTTATAGCAGCAATGTTCCCAGACATCTAACATCTAGTGGAAAGCCTTCCCAGATGAGTGGAGGCTGTTATAGCAGCAATGTTCCAACATCTAGTGGAAAGCCTTCCCAGATGAGTGGAGGCTGTTATAGCAGCAATGTTCCAAGTGGAAAGCCTTCCCAGAAGAGTGGAGGCTGTTATAGCAGCAATGTTCCAACATCTAGTGGAAAGCCTTCCCAGATGAGTGGAGGCTGTTATAGCAGCAGTGTTCCAACATCTAGTGGAAAGCCTTCCCAGAAGAGTGGAGGCTGTTATAGCAGCAATGTTCCAACATCTAGTGGAAAGCCTTCCCAGAAGAGCGGAGGCTGTTATAGCAGCAATGTTCCAACATCTAGTGGAAAGCCTTTCCAGAAGAGTGGAGGCTGTTATAGCAGCAAAGGGGACCAACTCCATATGATTTTGGAATGAGATGTTCGACAAGCAGGTGTCCACATACTTTTGGTGATGTAGTATACCATAGCCAGCATTCACAGACACTACAGTATACTGTATACAGAGCATTCGGGAAGTATTCAGACCCCTTGAATTTTTCCAAATTTTGTTACGTTACAGCCTTATTCTAAAATTGAAACAAAAACAGTTTTTAATTTTTTGAGAGAGAATGCCAAGAGAGTGAAAGCTGTCAAGGCAAAGGGTGGCTACTTTGAAGAATATATTTTCATTTGTTTAACACTATTGTGGTTACTACATGATTCCATATGTGTTATTTCATAGGTTTGATGTCTTCCCTATTATTCTACAATGTAGAAAATTGTTTTTAAAAATAAAGAAAAACCCTGGAATGAGTAGGTGTGTCCAACCTTTTGACTTATTATTATTTTATTTTTTTTACAAATACTTTAAGTCAAAGCATGTATATTTTCTACATACTTTCTCTGTTTTTAGTCATTTAAAGTTCACACTGAAAACTTTTTGCAATCCTAAAAAATATATTTAAAAATAATTTGTATATAAGTCTTACACTTAGCCGGCCCACCCAAGGCTCTTCTATGGGAAACAAAACAGCATTTCTATCAGGTTGACTGTAAGATGTGACAGGCATTCCAATGAGCTTCAGCTGCCCTGACAGACAGACAGACCAGACCAGCCAGCTCAGTCACATCATGCCGGTGTACAGATTTGATAACGATGCACAGCCAAGTCCAGACTGGAGGCTGGGAGGAGAGGAGATGAGGAGGGAGGAGAGGGAGAGAGGGAGAGGGAGAGGGAAGGGAGGGAGAGGGGAAGAGGGAGAGGGAGAGGGAGAGGGAGAGGGAGAGGGAGGGAGAGGGAGAGGGAGAGGGGGAGGGAGAGAGGAGAGGAGAGGAGAGGAGAGGAGAGGGAGAGGGAGAGGGAGAGGGAGAGGGAGAGGGAGGGAGGGAGAGGGAGAGGGAGAGGGAGAGGAGAGGGAGAGGGAGAGGGAGAGAGGAGAGGGAGAGGGAGAGGAGAGGAGAGGAGAGGAGCACCTGGTTGGCTGGAAATTATACAGCTTGTTTGTGCTTTTACAACGTTGTGTCCCGGCGGTGCACGCACACACACACACACACACACACACACACACACACACACACACACACACACACACACACACAAAAACAGACAGGCACACACCACCTATAAATAGACCAGTATTGTGCTTGGGTTGGTTTTTAGCTGCAGTTTAGTCTGGGTGATCAAGATACCATTGCCAACACACACACACACAACACTGTCACCGCCAATCAAAACAGACCACACACACACACACACACACACACACAGAGAGAGGAAGTTAAAGGAATTGTAATACCTCTTAACAGTGTATGAATGGGGTAAAGTCAGGGGGAAATGAGGTAGGAGTCACTTCCTTTGAGACAGGAAGAGAGTCACAGTATGTTAATACCGATATCCCATGTTTATAGTCCATAGAACAACAATGGGTTTATTGCTGGTAACATAATGGCACCACTATGAGGAAGTGATTGAAGTGACCGTCATTAAAACATGCCTTGAATGTCTTTGCACATTAACGACAACTTGGTCTACATGCAGTAAAATCATGGGGCTACAGAATACAGAATCACAGAATACAGAATCACAGAATCACAGAATCACAGAATACAGAATCACAGAATACAGAATCACAGAATCACAGAATCACAGAATACAGAATCACAGAATCACAGAATACAGAATCACAGAATACAGAATCACAGAATACAGAATCACAGAATACAGAATCACAGAATACAGAATCACAGAATCACAGAATCACAGAATACAGAATCACAGAATACAGAATCACAGAATCACAGAATACAGAATCACAGAATACAGAATCACAGAATCACAGAATACAGAATCACAGAATCACAGAATACAGAATCACAGAATACAGAATCACAGAATAATACAGAATCACAGAATACAGAATCACAGAATACAGAATCACAGAATACAGAATCACAGAATCACAGAATCACAGAATCACAGAATCACAGAATACACAGAATCACAGAATCACAGAATACAGAATCACAGAATACAGAATCACAGAATACAGAATCACAGAATCACAGAATCACAGAATCACAGAATACAGAATCACAGAATACAGAATACAGAATCACAGAATCACAGAATACAGAATACAGAATAATCTCTATCTGTCAGCAGAACACTGATAGTTCTCTGTTCTCTGCAGGAGGGTAAACTGTCAACAACATGGGTTGTGTTCATTTGTCTCACAATGTAGCGATTTGTTGGTGGACCGTAGCGAAAACATTTTGCGACGGAAACAAAGAGTTTCTTTTGGACAAATTCAGGGTAGTTTGCTTCTGTTTGATTCCTAGTGAATACAGCTATATCTCTCTCCCCAGTCAGCCCATCTCTTCTTACCCACAAAGCATCACTGTCTACACCCACATTTCCCAGGCAGAAATACAAAACCAGGTTCAACCATGGAGCAGAGAACATAGTCTACGTATCTCATCCTGATACGGATGGTACTACTGTACACTGAAACAATCATCTCCGGTTCAATATCAGTCTGAAAAAATATACGGATTTTAACACAATTGATTCAGTGTCTGTTAACACAGATGGACTTCAAATCCCCGAGCTGACAAGGTACAAATCTGTCGTTCTGCCCCTGAACAAGGCAGTTAACCCACTGTTCCTAGGCCGTCATTAAAAATAAGAATGGGTTCTTAACTGACTTGCCTAGTTAAATAAAGGTGTTTAAAAAAGGAGGTAAAGTAGCTAGGTCACCCTGTGCAGATAGCCACATACTGACATCACATAGGCCTGTTCTAAATTCACTGTCCCTTCACTTCTCCCCATTTCTACCCCAAACCCAGGACCATCGAGGTCCCTCCGCAAAGAACACTTTGTCCAAATCATGAGCGCGTGTGTAGGAGGCTAATTAAAGCATAATGAAGCAAGAGGGGGATGTAGTAAGTAAGGTGGATTAGCCTCGTGATTTATTAAAAAGCAGCATCAGTTACTTAGGAAACAGGACAGGCAGAGTGGAGAGAGAGAGAGAGGCACCGTCTGAATTGATTCAAAATAAATAAAACGGTCCTCTCCTGGTCTCCTCCCCCATCATCTGTTGCAGTGACGGTTGATGCTCATCAACTCATCATTAGGCTGGCTTTCACCTGGTCACTGGTATTTAGATCATGAGGAGGGCTGGCTTTCACCTGGTCACTGGTATTTAGATCATGAGGAGGGCTGGCTTTCACCTGGTCACTGGTATTTAGATCATGAGGAGGGCTGGCTTTCACCTGGTCACTGGTATTTAGATCATGAGGAGGGCTGGCTTTCACCTGGTCACTGGTATTTAGATCATGAGGAGGGCTGGCTTTCACCTGGTCACTGGTATTTAGATCATGAGGAGGGCTGGCTTTCACCTGGTCACTGGTATTTAGATCATGAGGAGGGCTGGCTTTCACCTGGTCACTGGTATTTAGATCATGAGGAGGGCTGGCTTTCACCTGGTCACTGGTATTTAGATCATGAGGAGGGCTGGCTTTCACCTGGTCACTGGTATTTAGATCATGAGGAGGGCTGGCTTTCACCTGGTCACTGGTATTTAGATCATGAGGAGGGCTGGCTTTCACCTGGTCACTGGTATTTAGATCATGAGGAGGGCTGGCTTTCACCTGGTCACTGGTATTTAGATCATGAGGAGGGCTGGCTTTCACCTGGTCACTGGTATGTAGATCATGAGGAGGGCCGACTTTTTTTTTGGGGGGGATAATTGAGAAAGCGCCAAAGCGGACTGACTGAACCTCCCGAAATATCTGCTGCCAAAACCCTCCTCCAAAAATCCCCTCCTTACGGTTCCCACGGCAACCAGGTGGCGCTGCCCTGATACAATAGAGTAGTTATCGTTCAGAGCAGAACACCTAGCCCGAGCATGTGCTATCTTATCACACAGCCAGGGCTTCACACAGTCTTATCTAACCACACAGCCAGGACTTCACACAGTCTTATCTAACCACACAGCCAGGACTTCACACAGTCTTATCTAATCACACAGCCAGGGCTTCACACAGTCTTATCTAATCACACAGCCAGGACTTCACACAGTCTTATCTAACCACACAGCCAGGGCTTTACACAGTCTTATCTTATCACACAGCCAGGGCTTTACACAGTCTTTATCTAATCACACAGCCAGGGCTTTACACAGTCTTATCTAACCACACAGCCAGGGCTTTACACAGCCTGCCTGTGTGTGTGTGTGTGTGTGTGTGTGTGTGTGTGTGTGTGTGTGTGTGTGTGTGTGTGTGTGTGTGTGTGAGAGAGACTTATCTGGCCAGGCTGAATGCCAACCAGCCGTTAGCCTAGTGGAGTATAGCTGTGGTTGTGGGAACACTGACTAGGTCACGACATGGATCTACTGCTGGACTACAGAGGTTCAAATCCTCTTCAAGAAGGTTCAAGGCTCAACAGCAACAGACAGCAAATCCTCTTCAAGAGGTGTTGGTCAGTGTTTTAAATAAAGGTGTTCTCAACTAGCCTACCTGGTTAAATAAAGGTGTTCTCAACTAGCCTACCTGGTTATATAAAGGTGTTCTCAACTAGCCTACCTGGTTAAATAAAGGTGTTCTCAACTGGCCTACCTGGTTAAATAAAGGTGTTCTCAACTAGCCTACCTGGTTAAATAAAGGTGTTCTCAACTGGCCTACCTGGTTAAATAAAGGTGTTCTCAACTAGCCTCCCTGGTTAAATAAAGGTGTTCTCAACTGGCCTACCTGGTTAAATAAAGGTGTTCTCAACTGGCCTACCTGGTTAAATAAAGGTGTTCTCAACTAGCCTACCTGGTTAAATAAAGGTGTTCTCAACTAGCCTACCTGGTTAAATAAAGGTGTTCTCAACTGGCCTACCTGGTTAAATAAAGGTGTTCTCAACTGGCCTACCTGGTTAAATAAAGGTGTTCTCAACTGGCCTACCTGGTTAAATAAAGGTGTTCTCAACTGGCCTACCTGGTTAAATAAAGGTGTTCTCAACTAGCCTCCTGGTTAAATAAAGGTGTTCTCAACTGGCCTCCCTGGTTAAATAAAGGTGTTCTCAACTAGCCTCCCTGGTTAAATAAAGGTGTTCTCAACTGGCCTCCCTGGTTAAATAAAGGTGTTCTCAACCGGCCTACCTGGTTAAATAAAGGTGTTCTCAACTGGCCTACCTGGTTAAATAAAGGTGTTCTCAACTGGCCTACCTGGTTAAATAAAGGTGTTCTCAACTAGCCTACCTGGTTAAATAAAGGTGTTCTCAACTGGCCTACCTGGTTAAATAAAGGTGTTCTCAACTGGCCTACCTGGTTAAATAAAGGTGTTCTCAACTGGCCTACCTGGTTAAATAAAGGTGTTCTCAACTAGCCTACCTGGTTAAATAAAGGTGTTCTCAACTAGCCTACCTGGTTAAATAAAGGTGTTCTCAACTGGCCTACCTGGTTAAATAAAGGTGTTCTCAACTAGCCTACCTGGTTAAATAAAGGTGTTCTCAACTAGCCTACCTGGTTAAATAAAGGTGTTCTCAACTGGCCTACCTGGTTAAATAAAGGTGTTCTCAACTGGCCTACCTGGTTAAATAAAGGTGTTCTCAACTGGCCTACCTGGTTAAATAAAACTAGTGTTCTCAACTGGCCTACCTGGTTAAATAAAGGTGTTCTCAACTAGCCTACCTGGTTAAATAAAGGTGTTCTCAACTAAATAAAGGTGTTCTAACTAGCCTGGTTAAATAAAGGTGTTCTCAACTAGCCTACCTGGTTAAATAAAGGTGTTCTCAACTGGCCTACCTGGTTAAATAAAGGTGTTCTCAACTAGCCTACCTGGTTAAATAAAGGTGTTCTCAACTGGCCTACCTGGTTAAATAAAGGTGTTCTCAACTGGCCTACCTGGTTAAATAAAGGTGTTCTCAACTAGCCTACCTGGTTAAATAAAGGTGTTCTCAACTGGCCTACCTGGTTAAATAAAGGTGAAATAAATTAAATTTAAAACATTTAAAAAATAAGTACTTTCAAATGGATATTTTTCTATTCATATTGTTCAATCCAATTTCAGCATTTTCATAAATATCTGCATTTTTATTATAATTTCCACACTGAGCCACGTAGCATGATATGGGGAAAAAATCTAGGCCTAATTAATTGGTGAACTGTTGGAATCATGGAAATATAAGGATTATTCTAATTCTACAGTGGGCAGCACCTTGAATACATTGTTGTTTGACCTTGAAAAATAATTAATAAATAAGGGAGAAAATATTGAACAGGGTAGGAACCAAAGTGTTGGTCAGTGTTTCCAGGTGTCCCTAATTGGATTTTACATGACATGTTTTCTTACTTCATGTAGCTAGCTAGCCAACATATTCATGCTTCGCCTATTCCTCTCTGATAAGATAACGCTGCACAAACATGCTTATCTAGGCCTCCACCAGCACTGGTACCAGGCTGTATTAGCTAGCTACATTTGCTCTGACTCTTACTACATTTTAGCAAGCTAGCTAGCCAGCTAACTAGTGAGTAGCGGCTAACAGAGCTTGTGACTATATGGTCGAGCAACTGCTCTCTCCTTGAGTGACGGGGCAACAGCAGGAGAGAGATGACTCAAGTAGCAAATGGAGTAAACTATAAAAACGGTCCATTATACACGCCGGAGTTGCATATCCCTAACCCTAACCCTGTCCTAACGTAGACCAACCAGGCCTGGAGTTATCCCTCCCTGTACATTATACACGCCGGAGTTGCATATCACATTTAACAAACCAAACAGTGAAATACCATTATAGAAGGTAAAGTAAAAACTCAAACCGGAACATGATAGTTATCCCTCCCTGTCCTAATGTAGACCAACCCAGGCCTGGAGTTATCCCTCCCTGTCTTAACGTAGACCAACCCAGGCCTGGAGTTATCCTCCCTGTCCTAACGTAGACCAACCCAGGCCTGGAGTTATCCCTCCCTGTCCTAACGTAGACGAACCCAGGCCTGGAGTTATCCATCCCTGTCCTAACGTAGACCAACCCAGGCCTGGAGTTATCCATCCCTGTCCTAATGTAGACCAACCCAGGCCTGGAGTTATCCATCCCTGTCCTAACGTAGACCAACCCAGGTCTGGAGTTATCCCTCCCTGTCCTAACGTAGACCAACCCAGGTCTGGAGTTATCCCTCCCTGTCCTAACGTAGACCAACCCAGGTCTGGAGTTATCCCTCCCTGTCCTAACGTAGACCAACCCAGGCCTGGAGTTATCCCTCCCAGTCCTAACGTAGACCAACCCAGGCCTGGAGTTATCCCTCCCAGTCCTAACGTAGACCAACCCAGGCCTGGAGTTATCCCTCCCAGTCCTAACATAGACCAACCCAGGCCTGGAGTTATCCCTCCCAGTCCTAACGTAGACCAACCCAGGCCTGGAGTTATCCCTCCCAGTCCTAACGTAGACCAACCCAGGCCTGGAGTTATCCCTCCCAGTCCTAACGTATTGCGCACGTTAACTGCAGGTATTAACTTAAAAGTAAACAACAACAACAAAACATCTCACAGTACGGACGATCAGCTGTCCGACCTTTCT
The DNA here is from genome assembly GCF_018296145.1 of Oncorhynchus tshawytscha. Lineage (NCBI taxonomy): Eukaryota > Metazoa > Chordata > Actinopteri > Salmoniformes > Salmonidae > Oncorhynchus > Oncorhynchus tshawytscha. Next base: position 54,632,638 of record NC_056447.1, on the reverse strand, counting down.
CCCTGTAGCGCTGTTTTAGGCGTATCACAGTGCGGACATTGCAATTTATTGCCCTGGCCACATCTGCAGTCCTCATGCCTCCTTGCAGCATGCCTAAGGCACGTTCACGCAGATTAGCAGGGACCCTGGGTATCTTTTTTTGTGTGTTTTTCAGTCAGTAGAAAGGCCTCTTTAGTGTCCTAAGTTTTCATAACTGTGAGCTTAATTGCCTACTGTCTGTAAGCTGTTAGTGTCTTAACGACCGTTCCACAGGTACATGTTCATTCATTGTTTATGGTTCATTGAACAAGAATGGGAAACAGTGTTTAAACCCTTTACAATGAAGATCTGTGAAGATCATTTATGAATTATCTTCGAAAGACAGGGTCCTGAAAAAGGATGTTCCTTTTTTGCTGAGTACAAATATACAAATATTAAAATGTATATATATTTTTTAAAGAAATAGTTTCAACGGTAATGAAAAAACATCCTGTGGCTATTTCCAAATCCTGTGGAATACTGTCCTGTATGGTATACCAGCCAAGCCTAGCCTGTGGAATACTGTCCTGTATGGTATACCAGCAAAGCCTAGCCTGTGTGTTCCCTGGCTTTGTGGCCAGCCCCTAAGTCTAACAGACTGTGCCAGCAGAAGGAAGCTCCACTCTGCAGGTTTGGAGCCAGAGCCTGGCAAGGCTGGCTGCCAAGGTAGGGCACTCTGGACAGAGGGAGACTGACCATGGCTATCTTCTTGCCCTTTGTGCTGTTGTCTGTGCCCAATAATGTTTGTACCATGTTTTGTGCTGCTACCATCTTGTGTTGCTACCATGCTGTGTTGTCATGTGTTGCTACCATGCTGTGTTGTCATGTGTTGCTACCATGCTGTGTTGTCATGTGTTGCTACCATGCTGTGTTGTCATGTGTTGCTACCATGCTCTGTTGTCATGTGTTGCTACCATGCTGTGTTGTCATGTGTTGCTACCATGCTGTGTTGTCATGTGTTGCTGTGTTGTCATGTGTTGCTGCCATGCTGTGTTGTCATGTGTTGCTGTGTTGTCATGTGTTGCTGTGTTGTCATGTGTTGCTACCATGCTGTGTTGTCATGTGTTGCTGTGTTGTCATGTGTTGCTGTGTTGTCATGTGTTGCTGCCATGCTGTGTTGTCATGTGTTGCTACCATGCTGTGTTGTCATGTGTTGCTGTGTTGTCATGTGTTGCTGTGTTGTCATGTGTTGCTACCATGCTGTGTTGTCATGTGTTGCTGTGTTGTCATGTGTTGCTACCATGCTGTGTTGTCATGTGTTGCTACCATGCTGTGTTGTCATGTGTTGCTACCATGCTGTGTTGTCATGTGTTGCTACCATGCTGTGTTGTCATGTGTTGCTACCATGCTCTGTTGTCATGTGTTGCTACCATGCTGTGTTGTCATGTGTTGCTACCATGCTGTGTTGTTATGTGTTGCTGTGTTGTCATGTGTTGCTGTGTTGTCATGTGTTGCTACCATGCTGTGTTGTCATGTGTTGCTGTGTTGTCATGTGTTGCTACCATGCTGTGTTGTCATGTGTTGCTGCCATGCTATGTTGTCATGTGTTGCTACCATGCTGTGTTGTCATGTGTTGCTACCATGCTATGTTGTCATGTGTTGCTGCCATGCTATGTTGTCATGTGTTGCTACCATGCTGTGTTGTCATGTGTTGCTACCATGCTGTGTTGTCATGTGTTGCTACCATGCTGTGTTGTCATGTGTTGCTACCATGCTGTGTTGTCATGTGTTGCTACCATGCTGTGTTGTCATGTGTTGCTACCATGCTGTGTTGTCATGTGTTGCTGCCATGCTGTCGTTTCTGTCTTTAGGTCTCTCTTTATGTAGTGTTGTGTTGTCTCTCTTATTGTGATGTGTGTTTTGTCCTAGATTTTTATTTTATTTTTAATTCCAGCCCCCGTCCCCGCAGGAGGCCTTTTGCCTTCTGGTAGTCCGTCATTGTAAATAAGAATTTGTTCTTAACTGACTTGCCTAGATAAATAAAAGTTACATTTTAAAAATGGTTGCATCCCTAATGCACTACTTTAGACCAGAGCCCTATAGAACCCTATTCCCTATATAGTGCACTACTTTAGACCAGACCCTATAGAACCCTATTCCCTATATAGTGCACTACTTTAGACCAGAGCCCTATAGAACTCTATTCCCTATATAGTGCACTACTTTAGACCAGACCCTATAGAACCCTATTCCCTATACAGTGCACTACTTTAGACCAGACCCTATAGAACCCTATTCCCTATATAGTGCACTACTTTAGACCAGAGCCCTATAGAACCCTATTCCCTATATATAGTACACTACTTTAGACCAGAGCCCTATAGAACCCTGCTCTGGTCAAAAGTAGTGCACTAGAAGGGAAATATGGTGCCATTTGGCAGGCTGACCATGTCGGTTGGATCCTGATTTCCAATAGAATTACAGGAACAGGCGAAGCCCTTCAGCTCACAGCAACTAGACTGGTACGGCTACACACTACTGCTGCCAGTCAAAACCATATAAAGGAACATGGACATTGAATGGGACTGTCTGTTCTAGTAATTCTGTTTCTATGATTAGAACCCATGCAGCTTGGAAGATGAGAGTGTGCAGCCCTCTGCAACACAGATGGAGCTAACAGCTGGCAATAAGATGGACGAAGCCAAAAATCAACCGTATCTATCTATCTAGCAATAAGCATTAAACACACACATACACACCGCAAAACAAGTCCTGTAGAATAACATATGGTGGATTATAATAGTGAAGACATCAAAACTATGAAATAACACATATGGAATCACGTAGTAACCAAAAAAGTGTTAAACAAATCCATATATCATTTATATTTTATATTCTTCAAAGTAGCCACCCTTTGGCTTAAATGACAACTTTGCACACTCTTGGTATTCTCTCAACCAGCTTCATGAGATAGTCACCTGGAATGAATTTCAATTAACAGGTGTGCCTTATTAAAAGTTATTTTGTGGAATTTTGTCCCTTCTTAATGCCAATCATTTTTGTTATGACAAGGTAGGGGGGGGGGGCGGTAGCAGAAGATAGCCCTATTTGGTAAGATCATTGCAGCCCAAATAAATGCTTCACAGAGTTCGAGTAACAGACACATCTCAACATCAACTGTTCAGAGGAGACTGAGTGAATCAGGCCTTCATGGTCGAATTGCTGCAAAGAAACCACTACCAAAGGACACCAATAATAAGAAGAGACTTGCTTGGGCCAAGAAACACGAGCAATGGACATTAGACTTGTGGAAATCCGTCCTTTGGTCTGATGAGTCCAAATTTGAGATTTTTGGTTCCAACAGCCGTGTCTTTGTGAGACGCAGAATAGGTGAATGGATGATCTCTGCATGTGTGGTTCCCACCGTGAAGCATGGAGGAGGAGGTGTGTTGGTGCTTTGCTTGTGACACTGTTAGTGATTTATTTAGAATTCAAGAGACACTTAACCAGCATGGCTACCACAGCATTCTGCAGCGATATGCCATCCCATCTGGTTTGCACTTAGTGGGACAATCATTTGTTTTTCAACACCTCCAGGCTGTTTAAGGGCTATTTGACCAAGAAGGAGAGTGATGGAGTGCTGCATCAGATGACCTAGCCTCCACAATCACCCGACCTCAACCCAATGAAGATGGTTTAGGATGAGTTGGATCGCAGAGTGAAGGAAAAGCAGCCAACAAGTGCTCAGCATATGTGGGAACTTCTTCAATACTGTTGGAAAAGAATTCCAGGTGAAGCTGGTTGAGAGACTGTTAATAGTGTACAAAACTGTCATCAAGGCAAAGGGTGGCTACTTTGAAGAATCTCAAAAATAAAATATATTTTGATTTGTTTCACACTTTTTGGGGGTAACTACATGATTCCATGTGTGTTATTTCATAGTTGTGATGTCTTCAGTATTATTCTACAATGTAGAAAATATAACAAAATAAAGAAAAATCCTTGAATGAGTAGATGTGTACAAACTTTTGACTGGTACTGTATATCTTAGAGGAAAAACTACTTATTACTACATATTACCTCTAATGTAGCATGATCATGATATTCATGACCTAAAACCGGGTTAAGCTACAATATCCATGACCTAAAACCGGGTTTAGGCTACAATATCCATGACCTAAAACCGGGTTTAGGCTACAATATTCTGCCTAAATCGGGAATTTTCGTCAATGTTATTACACAATTCAAAAAACATCATCAGTGTTATCATCAAGCAATAGGAGCAATATGACAGGAACTAAAAGCCCCTGGTGTTATGTATCTAATCAGAAACAAGAAAATGAGACAGGGCTGTTTCACTGTGATTAGCAGAACAGAATTAGCGCTCTGCTGTGGTTGAGGCCTGTGTACGTGTGTGTGTATTTTGGTTGTGCGTGTGTGTGTGTGTGTGTGTTGTGGTTGTGTGTGGTTAGAGGGGGTAAGAAGGCAGGATCTTATTACATTTTGACCGCCATGGGACAGAGGCAGGACTAAAGGCATCCACATGCTTCCCATCTGAAACAGTCTGGAACCGTTTGTGCACATAGTAGGACGACATTTTGGTTCATTTTCGTCATTTCTCCAAGGGTTTTTCCGGCTGTTTACGCACATACAAATTTCTCGAGGCAAGCTGAAGTTCAGAAGCCGAAGGTGATTGGTCAATAGTAGGGATTCTTCAATTAAGTGTTTGTTGTCATTCAACGTAAACATTTATGACAGATTTATTGAGTTATCTTAGATTAATTCGGACTAATTTGAGGAAGTGTATACCAGCTACGGCGTCTCAAGATGGACAAACAGTACTATTGACGTTTTATTCTCGTTTTTGAAGCGAAGGTCTTTTGAGGGAGCACACTTGTTCGGTTCGTGGAAGCCTTTAATCAGTTGTGCCGTTTGGATGCTGCCTGCAGAACTACAGTAGCTGTGGTCATAGCATACCAAAGCACAGTATCTCACTAGTGAGATATATTTAGCAAATACTTCACTAATACATGGAATTCAATTAAAACAAAGGGCATATAGGGCTCTCTTTGCAATGTATACATGAGAGAGAGAGAGAGAGAGACAAAAAGAGAGAGAGAGACAAAGAGAGAGAGAGACAAAGAGAGAGAGAGAGAGAGAGACAAAAAGAGAGAGAGACAGAAAGAGAGAGAGCAAGACAAAGAGAGAGAGAAAGAGAGCGAGAGAGACAGAGAGAGAGAGAGACAAAGAGAGAGAGAGAGAGAGAGACAGAGAGAGAGAGAGAGAGACAGAGAGAGAGAGAGAAAGAGAGAGAGACAGAGAGAGAGACAAAAAGAGAGAGAGACAAAAAGAGAGAGAGAGAGACAAAGAGAGAGAGAGAGAGAGAAGAGAGAGAGAGAGAGACAAAGAGAGAGAAAAAGAGAGAGACAAAAAGAGAGAGAGACAAAGAGAGAGAGAGAGAGACAGAGAGAGAGACAAAAAGAGAGAGAGAGACAAAGAGAGAGAGAGAGACAAAGAGAAAGAGAGAGAGACAGAGAGAGAGACAAAGAGAGAAAGAGAGAGAGACAGAGAGAGAGACAAAAGAGAGAGAGACAAAAAGAGAGAGAGAGACAGAGAGAGAGAGAGAGACAGACAGAGAGAGAGAAAGAGAGAGAGACAGAGAGACAGAAAGAGAGAGAGAGACAGAAAGAGAGAGAGAGAGACAGAAGAGAGAGAGAGAGAGACAGAAAGAGAGAGAGAGAAAAGAGAGAGAGAAAGAGAGAGAGAGACAGAAAGAGAGACAAGACAAAGAGAGAGAGAGAAAGAGAGAGAGACAGAGAGAGAGACAAAAAGAGAGAGAGAGACAAAGAGAGAGAGAGAGACAAAGAGAGAGAGAGACAAAGAGAGAGAGAGAGAGAAAGAGAGAGACAGAAAGAGAGAGAGAAGAGAAAGCAGTGACAGGGAGAGAAAGAGTGTGACAGGGAGAGAAAGAGTGTGATAGGGAGAGAAAGAGTGTGATAGGGAGAGAAAGAGTGTGACAGGGAGAGAAAGAGTGTGACAGGGAGAGAAAGAGTGTGACAGGGAGAGAAAGAGTGTGACAGGGAGAGAGAGAGTGTGACAGGGAGAGAGAGAGATTGATAGGGAGACTCAGTGAGCACAGTGTGGCTATAGAGACCGGTCGTCACAGACAAACCTGGCTGCCCAGAGAGGACAGGCTGTGCTCCCTCTGCTGCAGGTTGAGTCAGAGCTGCATTTCCTATTACATTGTGACAAAAACTGAAGATAATATTTCTTTCCCAAAATTGTATTCAATACAAAGAATTTGAAACTATATAATATGAAGAAAAAAACAAATATTTATTGGGTGAAAAGCCAAAATGTGCAGTTTTTGCAGCCAAATGTGTGTCCTCCTGTGACAGCCAGTGAAAAGTGCAATGTAATGTCGATAAAATTTCCCATCTTGTTGTGTTTTGTATTTCATACCATGTTATGTGTCCTCTCAGTCATGTTGAGACTGATCAGCTACTATTGCTTTAATGTATTGTTATTATTCTCATTCATATTGTTGTTGTAGTTGTTGATAATGGTAATCCCATTTCCACTACTACAATTATTATTGCTGTTGGTCCCACCATTTATTTATATATATGGATTTTTTATATATATATAGATACATTGAAATATTTTTTTTAGATATGTATACTTTGACAATGTAAGTAATAACGAATTTACCGTGTCAATAAAGTCAATTGAATTGAATTGAGTGATAGGGAGAGTGAGAGAGAGAGAGAGTGAGAGAGTTTTAAATAATATTTATTGGGTCTGGGGGCCCACCACACAATAAATACTCATACAAAACCACAGTTACACATCAATTAAAAACACAACTCCAATTCCTCCTCCACAGTAACTAAACACAACAGCCTCTGAATACCCCTTAATACTCAAAAACAGATCAATATTGTTGACAAGTTTATAATATGCAAACTCAACCCTTAGTCTCGCTGCCAACATTCCCTCCCGCATTCCCACCACATCCACAGACCCCTGTCCCCGAATGCTGTTCTTTCGGGTCTTCCATATCGCTAATTTTGCTGCCCCTAACACAAAATTAAGCAACACAACTACACCCTTTTGACTGAACCTGTACTTTGGCCCAAATATATACAGTTGGGAAGAGAAAACCTCTCCCAACGTTGAGAACCAATCAGTCATCAGTTCAATCATCCCGACCAACCTGGGACACAGTAAAAACAGATGTGCCAGAGATTCAGACTCAGCACAGAATGGACACCCCTCCCCAACAGTAGGGTCCAGGTGTACCAGATGCATGTTGGTGGCGATAGCTCCATGTATTATCCTCCATTGGAGGTCAGCTGTCCTCTTATCAATAGGCAGTTTGTACAATGATCGCCAACAGCCTTTTGGAGTGGCACCTGGACCAAGCACACCCGCCCACCTCGTCAATTTTACCCCTTCCAGGGAAGAGGCATGGGACACCTTTACACATATTCTGTACATGGCCTTCTTTCCCACCTCCTTGAACTCCCCCAGATCCGGGGTATGGAAGGAAAGCAGCATCCCCACGTCCTCCTCGAATGCCCACTCTTTCCCGCAGCACTAACAATCAGTGCAGGGAACACATAATCCAGACCCTCCTTCCACCGATCAGAATTGGAAGTGTCAGTCACATACTGCAGATGAAGCACTGGCAAGGAGTCACAGACCTCAGCGACGACCTTCCTCAGTAGGCGAGATGATCAGATCCCCTCTCTTTCTCCCAGCTCCTCCAACGATCTGCTCCTGCTCCGCATCAGATGACCCAGCTTGGTACACCCCACGCCTAACAGGCATGAACGTAGGCTAGCTGAACCCAAAACATGGGACTGGATGGCAGTGTTGTGAAAAAGAGGGTCTTCAAAAAGCCACATCCCTGGTGGTGTGCCAGCCTTACGGGACTTGACAAGGACTCTCCAAGCCTGCATAACAGACTCATAAAATAGAGTCAGGCCAGGCAAATCACCCCCCTCCAGCTTTAAAAGGAAAAGGTGCTTGTCTAAACCCAAACAGCCCGCTCTCCTCATCAATATGTAGGCTGTTTCGTCCCAGCTAGAACCGTCTCTGTACAACAATCTCTGGGCTGCTTGAAGCCGGAAAGCCATGATTCTAGAGGAAATGTCCACCAGGCTTTGCCCACCCTCGTGCAGTGGCAGGTACAGGGCTGCAGCTTTAATCCAGTGTTGTCCAGACCAGAAGAAATTGACAAGGGTCCTCTGAAGCTCTTGTATCAGACACTTCGGTGGCTGCAAAATCATTAGTCTGTGCCACAGGGTAGAGGCAGCAAGATTATTAGCTACCAGGACCCTTCCCCTATAAGACAGCTGGGGCAGCACCCATTTCCATCTTGACAGTCTGGCACACACTTTCTCCAATACACCCTCCCAGTTCTTTTTCTGAAAGACATCGGAGCCTAGAAAAAAAAACAAATTCTTCATCCCATCTCTGCCCCACTGAAGCCCCCCTGGTAATCGTGGAGCAGACCCCGTTTGAAGCCGACCTGCCCACAGCGCTTCACTCTTTCCCCAATTGACTCTAGCTGAGGAGGCCACCTCACGCACCTTTAAAGCATTTGAGAGAACCTTAACATCCTCACCCCCTGTAATAAAAACTATCACGCCATCTGCATACGCAGACAGTGCTATCGTGGGACCCTTCATAACACCTGGCACAGAGAAACCAGTAAGCTTCGCTCTTAAAAAACAAAGCATTGGTTCAATCACCAGACTATATAACTGCCCTGAAATCAAGGCACCCTTCACTCGTTCATGCAGAAACGACCTCAGTTCATGTCTCTTGTCCTGTAAGTTCATGACTAGTCCAGGGTCGTTCTGAGTGAGCAGCTTCAATTCAATAGACTTGATGTCCTGTTCAAGGGCCTTGATAGTCTCTTTAACTTCAGTTTGAGACAGAGCAGTATACTGTTGACAAAATACTCGTATTTGGACCTTCCCAACCTCCCACCATTGTCTCAAGGACTCAAAATTCCCTTTTGTAACCCTCCATTTTTCCATTTTTAACAATTTAACATTAAAATACCAGTAAGGTGATGACCTTCGTGGACAGGACAAGTGAATATCAACAGTAACAATATGATGATCAGAGAAACCCACAGGAGTAATGGCACACTTTCCAACCCTACTACAGTATTGCTCAGATACATACAAGCTGTCTAACCTTGCTGCACTGACAAGACCTTCATTCATTTTTAGCCATGTGTACTGCCTAACTTTTGCATTCCTTACTCTCCACACATCAGAAAGCTCAAACTCAGTTAATAGCCCAGACAGGCAAGTGGCTGACTGCAGGTGAGGTTCTTCAGCGGTGCGATCAACAGTAAAATCCACTGTACAGTTCCAGTCACCCCCTAAAACCGTTACACCCCTCTTGATCACACTGTCTTAAGGTTTCCTTTATTTGATCAAATATAGCAATACGCTCTGTACCCTCATTAGGAGCATAAACATTTTTACAAATATTTTAAAAACCCTAACATCCACCTTGACCAATAAAACCCGACCCTTGACAATCTCTGTTGTAGATACCACAGTCACCCCTAAACCTGAGGAAAACAAGATTGCCACCCCAGCACTGAAATTAGTACCACAACTGAGTATATGCTGCCCCTCCCACCACATACCCCAGTCAACCTCATTTTCCTCATCGCTATGTGTCTCCTGTAGGAAAACTACATTAAGCCTTTTCTGTTTTATTACTTCTAATACCCAAGCCCTCTTATTCCTGTCCCTTCCCCCATTAATATTGAGAGAACCAACCCTTAGTACCTCCATATAGAAAAGAGAAAAGAAAAGCAGAAGAAACCACAGAGAAACCAAGGAGAAAAAAGACACCCTATGAAGCATGATCATCATCATTATTTTAATCTTCTCTTAACCTGACCACGTTGCCCACCACCTTTTGCTGCTGCAACAGCAGTAATACATTTCCTCAAGCGAAACCGCTTCTTCTCACTCAATTGGTCTAACCCCAATGTCTTCTGTAACATCACAGCTGACCTCACACATTTATCAACATCAAAATAATCTGCCAATTTGACAGATTTCCCAAAAGTCTGATGCAGAAACTAATTTACCTCCTCTAGATTGTAAATTGGGTCCTCACCAGCAGCTATCTTATCAAAAGAGATATCCATATCCTTGTCCTGATCCTCAGCTGAGACTACAGACAACTGACTCCCCTCTACCACATCCCTTTCAACACTCCCCACTTGCACCTCATCACTCGTACCAGGCATCTCCTCCACTACCTGGGAGACTAGCCCCACCTGAACCCCCTCCTTTACCCCAGCACTCATACTGGGCACCTCCTCCACTACCTGGGAGCCTAGCTCCACATGAACCCCCTCCTTTACGCCAGCACTCGTACTGGGCACGTCCTCCACTACCTGGGAGCCTAGCTCCACATGAACCCCCTCCTTTACCCCAGCACTCGTACTGGGCACCTGCTCACCAGTCTGAGGAACTGGCTCTTCAGATACATCAGTACCTTCTACAACAATACTTTTCTGTGGCATAACATTTCCCTCTAATACAAGTTGCAACTCCGTGCCCTCAACACGGATAACTTGTTCCTCAGCAACAGGTGCATGTGGCTGCTGTACCGCTGTCGGTCCACCTCTCCCGACATCACCTCGCCCTTGTTGACGAAGAAAAAAGCGACATAACTTGAATAAACATTCCTTTAAGAAGTACGCCATGCTCAACCATCCGATCAACAAGACACTCTTCTTTAAGAAGTACGCCATGCTCAACCATCCGATCAACAAGACACTCTTCTTTAAGAAGTACGCCATGCTCAACCATCCGATCAACCAGACACTCTTCTTTAAGAAGTACGCCATGCTCAACCATCCGATCAACAAGACACTCTTCTTTAAGAAGTACGCCATGCTCAACCATCCGATCAACAAGACACTCTTCTTTAAGAAGTACGCCATGCTCAACCATCCGATCAACAAGACACTCTTCTTTAAGAAGTACGCCATGCTCAACCATCCGATCAACAAGACACTCTTCTTTAAGAAGTACGCCATGCTCAACCATCTGATCAACAAGACACTCTTCTTTAAGAAGTACGCCATGCTCAACCATCCGATCAACAAGACACTCTTCTTTAAGAAGTACGCCATGCTCAACCATCTGATCAACAAGACACTCTTCTTTAAGAAGTACGCCATGCTCAACCATCCGATCAACAAGACACTCTTCTTTAAGAAGTACGCCATGCTCAACCATCCGATCAACAAGACACTCTTCTTTAAGAAGTACGCCATGCTCAACCATCCGATCAACAAGACACTCTTCTTTAAGGAGTACGCCATGCTCAACCATCTGATCAACAAGACACTCTTCTTTAAGAAGTACGCCATGCTCAACCATCCGATCAACAAGACACTCTTCTTAAAGAAATACCACCACCGCGTTATTCATCCGTGACGCATAAGCATCATTCTCGTAGCTTACCTTCTCTCCTACGGCGACCAGAAACAGTAACACACCTAAAGCCGTGCCGAAGTGACAGGGCCGGCATCCCCATTCGAGCTGCCATCCCCGCCGAAATCAGGGTCATTTCAATACGAAAAACAAAACACTTAATTCTACCACAACAAAAACAATAACCTTAATCAGCACAGAAAAAAACAAACAAAAAAGCCACCAAGAAATAGAAAACCGAAAGAAAGTTGTGAATATCTAACTCTCCACAACACACGCACTCCTTCGCTCATACAATTCCCAGCATGCACCAAACACTCCCAGCATGCAGAGAGAGAGAGAGAGAGAGAGAGTGTGTGTGTGATAGGGAGAGTGTGTGTGTGATAGGGAGAGTGTGTGTGTGTGTGAAAGGGAGAGAGAGAGAGTGACAGGGAGAGAGAGAGTGTGATAGGGAGAGAGAGAATGATAGGGAGAGTGATAGGGAGAGAGAGTATGGTAAGAAGAGAGTGTGATAGGGAGACAGAGAAAGTCATAGAGAGAGAGAGTGAGTGTGATAGGGAGAGAGAGAATTTGATTGGGAGAGAGAGAGTGATAGGGAGAGAGGGAGAGTGTAATAGGGAGAGAGAGAGAGAGAGAGTAATGAAAGGGAGTGATAGTAATGGAGAGGTAGACAGTGACAGAGAGAGAGAGAGAGAGGGGGGAATGAGTGTGATAGGGAGAGATAGAGTGATAGTAAGGGGAGAGAGAGAATGATTGTAGAAAGAGAGTGATATATTGAGAGAGAGTATTAGAGAGAGATTGATACTGAGAGAGTGATAGGAAGATAGAGAGTGAACAGGAGAGAGAGTAATAGTAAGGGGGAGAGAGTCATATGGAAAGAGAAAGAGAGAGTCATAGGGAGAGAGAAATAGAGAGTCATAGGGAGAGAGAGAGTCATATGGAAAGAGAAAGAGAGAGTCATAGGGAGAGAGAGAGAGAGAGAGTCCTCGGGAGAGAGAAAAAGAGAGTGATAGGGAGTGAGAAAGAGAGAGTGACAGGGAGAGAGAGAGTCATAGGGAGAGAGAAAGAGAGAATCATAGGGAGAGAGAGACAGAGAGTCATAGGGAGAGAGAAAGAGAGAGAGTCATAGGGAGAGAGAGTCATATGGAGAGAGAAAGAGACAGTCATAGGGAGAGAGTCATATGGAGACAGAGAGTCATAGGGAGAGAGAGAGAAGTCATAGGGAGAGAGAGAGAGAGAGTCATAGGGAGAGAGAAAGAGAGAGTCATAGGGAGAGAGAAAGAGAGAGTCATAGGGAGAGAGAAAGAGAGAGAGAGTCATAGGAAGAGAGAGTCATAGGGAGAGAGAAAGAGACAGTCATAGGGAGAGAGTCATATGGAGACAGAGAGTCATAGGGAGAGAGAGAGAGTCATAGAGAGAGAGAGTCATAGAGAGAGAGAAATAGAGAGTCATATGGAGAGAAAGAGTCATAGGGAGAGAGAAAGATAGGGGTAAAATATAGGGGAAAGATAAGAGTGATAAGCAGAGACATTGTTAGGGAGAGAGAGAGTGATAGTAAGGGGGAGAGAGGGAGAGTCATGTGAGAGAGTCATAGGGAGGGAGAGAGATAGGGAGAGAGAGAGTGATAGTAAGTTTGAGAGTGATATTAAGGGAAAGAGAGAGAGAGTCATGGGGAGAGAGAAAGAGAGAGTCCTAGGGAGAGAGAGAGTGATAAAGTAGGGAAAGAGAGAGAGAGATAGGGAGAAAGAGTGATAGGGAGAGAGAGTGATAGGGAGAGAAAGTGATAGTAAGGGGGAGATAGAGAAAGTGATTGTAAGGGGCAGATAGAGAAAGTGATTGTAAGGGGGAGATGGAGAAAGTGACAGTAAGGGGGAGATAGAGAAATTGACAGTAAGGGGGAGATAGAGAAAGTGATTGTAAGGGACAAAGCGATAATAAGGGAGAGCCAGTGATAGTGAGGGCGAGAGAGTGATAGTAATGGAGAGAGAGAGTGGTAGTAAGTGAGAGAGTGAGTGATAGTAAGGGAGAGTGAGTGATAGTAAAGGAGACAGAGAGATAGTGAGGGCGAGAGAGTGGTAGTAAGGGGAAAGAGAGAAAGAGATTTTAAGGGACACAGAGAGTGATAGGGAGAGCAAGAGATTGGTAGTGATGGTAAGGGAGAGAGAGAGTATTCTTTTAACCTTTATTTAACTAGGCAAGTCTATTAAAAACAAATTCTTATTTTCAATGACGGCCTAGGAACAGTGGGTTAACTGCCTTGTTCAGGGGCAGAAGTACATATTTTTACCTTGACAGCTCGGGGATTCGATTTTGCAACCTTTCGGTTACAAGTCCAACGCTCTAACCACTAGGCTACCTGCCGCCCCATAGTGATAGCAAGGGGGAGAGAGAGTGATAGTAAGAGAGAGCAAATGCTAGAATGATAGCGAGAGAGTGATAGGAGGAGAGAAAGAGTGATAAGGAGAGAGAGACAGTGATAAGGAGATAGAGAGTGATAGAAAGGGAGAGAGCGATAGTAAAGGATATAGAGAGAGTGATTGCAAGAGAGAGAGAGCGATAGGGAGAGAGAGTGAGTGATAGAGAGAGAGTGATAGAGAGAGAGTGATAGTAAGGGGGAGAGAGAGAGTGTGTTATTAAGGGAGAGAGTGATAGGGAGAGAGAGAGTGATAGGTAGAGAGAGTGATAGGTAGAGAGAGTGATAGTAAGGGGAGAGAGAAAGTGATTGTAGAGAGAGTGATATATAGAGAGAGAGTGATAGAGAGAGAGAGAGTGATGCGAAGAGAGACTCATAAGGAGAGAGAGTAGTGATAAAGCCCCTTGAATTGAATTGATAGGGAGAGAGTGGTATTAAGGGGGAGAGAGATACAATGATAGGGAGAGTGAGTGATAGGGAAAGAGAGAGAGTGACAGTAAGGGGGAGATAGAGAAATTGATTGTAATGGGGAGAGAGAGACGTAGAGAGAAAGTGATAGTAAGAGACATAGAGAGTGATAGGGAAAGCAAGAGAGTGATAGTAAGGGAGAGAGAGATAGTAAGGGAGAGCGAGAGAGTTATAGAAAGGGAGAGAGAGAGAGATAGTGAGAGTAAGGGAGAGAGATATGGAGAGAGATAGTGATAACAAGGGAGAGAGATACAGAAATTGTAAGGGAGAGCGAGAGTAAGGGGAGAGAGTAAGGGGTGCAGAGAGTGATAGTAAGGGGGGAGAGAGAGTGATAGGGAGAGAGAGAGTGACAGAGAGAGAGAGTGATAGGGAGAGAGAGTGTGTGATAGGGAGAACATTGGAGAGTGATAGTGAGAGAGTGATAGGGAGAGAGAGAGATAAGGAGAGAGTGAGAGAGTGATAGGGAGAGAGTGAAAGGGAGAGAGTGAGTGATATTAAGAGGGAGAGAGAGATAGTAAGGGATATAGAGAGAGTGATTGGGAGAGAGTGAGTGATATTAAGAAGGAGAGAGAGATAGTAAGGGATATAGAGAGAGTGATTGGGAGAGAGAGAGTGATAGGGAGAGAGTGATACGGAGAGAGAGAGAGAATCATAAGGAGAGAGAGTGTTATTAACACTTACGGATCATTGGGGTGCCAGCGTCTCACCTCGACAACATTCGGTGAAATTGCGGAGTGCGAAATTCAAATGACAGATATCGTAATATTAAATGTTCATGAAAATTCAAGTGTCATACATCATTTAAAACTTTGTAGAGATCCCTTCCCGCTCCAATCCAGTTAACGGGATTAATTTGACAACATCCAGTGAAATTGCAGCGCGCCAAAAATAAAAAACAGAAATACTCATTATGAAAATTCATTAAACATACAAGGGTTATACATCAATATAAAGCTTAACTTCTTGTTAATCCAGCCACGTTGTCAGATTTCAAAAAGGCTTTAAGGCAAAAGCACACCATGCGATTATCTGAGGACAGCACCCCTCATGAAAAAGAATTACATACATTTTCCAACCAAGCAGAGGCATCACGAAAGTCAGAAATAGCAAAAAAATAAATCACTTACCTTTGAAGATCTTCATCTGGTTGCAATCACAAGGGTCCCAGCTACATAACAAATGGTCCTTTTGTTTGATAAAGTCCTTCTTTATATCCCCAAAAAGTCTGTTTCATTGGCGCGCTAGACTCGGTTTCCCTTGTTCAAAATGCATGCAAATTAATCCCGTAAATTACCAATAAACTTCTTCCAAACACATCAGACAACGTTCCTAATCAATCCTCAGGTACCCTAATATGTAAATAAACAATCAGATTTAAGACGGAGAATACCGGAGACCATTACCAGAGATAAATAACGAAGTACGCGCACTCACCGGAATGTGCAACAGACACTACAGCCAAAATGGGAGCCACTTACTAAAACTACAAATTCTAGCTAATTTTTCAAAAAACAAGCCTGAAACTCTTTCTAAAGACTGTTGACATCTAGTGGAAGCCCTAGGAACTGCAATCTGGGAGGTATTGCTTTTATATTCCCATTGACAGCCATAGTAATCAAGGGTGAGCTGAAATATTCTGGATTGATTGTCCTCGGGTTTCTGCCTGCCGTATCAGTTGTTATACTCACAGACATTATTTTAACAGTTTTGGAAACGTTTGTTTTCTTTCCAATACTACCAATTATATGCATATCCTAGCTTCTGGGCCTGAGTAACAGGCAGTTTACTTTGGGCACCTCATTCATCCAAACTTCCGAATACTGCCCCCTAGCCCAAAGAAGTTAAGGGAAAGAGTGATAGGGAGAGAGAGAGAGAAAGGGAGAGATAGAGTGATGGGTAGAGAGAGAGTGATAGGAAGTGAGATAGGGAGAGAGGGAGAGAAAGAGAGAGCTTGGTGAGCGAGAGAGTGATAGGGAGAGAGAGATAGTAAGGGATAGCGAGAGAGTGACAGGGAGAAAGAGAGTGATAGGGAGAGAGAGTGATAGTAATGGGAGAGAGAGAATGATAGTAAGGGAGAGAGAGCGAGAGAGAGAGAGAGAGTGATAGTAAAGGAGAGAGAGAGTGATAGGGTGAGAGAGAGTGGTAGTAAGGGGGAGTGAGAGAGTGATTGTAGAGAGAGTGATAGAGAGTGAAATTGAGAGAGTTATACGGAGAGAGAGAGTGATAGGGAGAGAGAGATGGGAAGAGAGGGTGATAGGGAGCGAGAGAAAGATTATAAGGGGGAGAGAGAGTGATCGGGAGAAAGAGTGAAAAAAAACAAGTCTGAGAGAGAAGTCATGCAGAAGAACAGCTCCTGACTTGTTATAACTTTTTGGTTGTTAAGAGTGAGATTGACACAATTAAATTACCAAAAAATGTATAGGTAATCAAATTATACAGTTGATGATCAATACAGGTGGAAAGACCGTCTAGCTCCAACTGTTTACTGGTGGTAACTATAGCAACGCTAGCAGCAACAGCAGCAGCAGAGACTGAGAGACTTTCCCCCCTTTTTTGAATACCCAGCAGAAATCAAAGAAGAGAAGAAGAGAAGAATCCATTTTAAACACAGAAATCTGAGGGAGAACCCAAAAACTGTTTGCCGACTGCTCACAAAACAGGACTGTTACAAACCTGTTATTTTACACAGACCACACTACTGCCTGGCATACAGCTGTAACCAGGCATTTCAGCTATACCACAAAGACAGGCATCTGCAAGGGAAGGCAAATCCACATTTTTGAAGACAGCGATAAGGACCAGGAAAACAGGTTTCTGACGGTAAACATGTACCAGAACGACACTGTCATGGTCCAGGGCAGTGTGGCTACACTCAGCTCTGTTGTGCACGACTTCCCCACTCTAACTAAGATAGCGGAAAGCAAAAAAGACAAGGACAGCACCACGACCTCTCCCCTCAGGCACCCCAACAGCAGGGCTATCCTCCCCCTGCCTGCCTACAACCACCAGAGGCAACCACACTACCATCAGCCTGCTGAGAGACAGGCTGGCTCTGTTAGAGGTATGGGTTACTGAGATGAAGGAGCAGCCCCCCAGCTACACTACCATCAGCCTGCTGAGAGACAGGCTGGCTCTGTTAGGGGTTACTGAGATGAAGGAGCAGCCCCCAGCTCTGCCTGCTGAGAGACAGGCTGGCTCTGTGGGTTACTGAGATGAAGGAGCAGCCCCCAGCTACACTACCATCAGCCTGCTGAGAGACAGGCTGGCTCTGTTAGAGGTATGGGTTACTGAGATGAAGGAGCAGCCCCCCAGCTACACTACCATCAGCCTGCTGAGAGACAGGCTGGCTCTGTTAGAGGTATGGGTTAATGAGCTGAAGGAGCAGCCCCCCAGCTACACCACCACCAGCCCAGACACAGAGCTTCTACAGGACCAGATCAACCAGTGCAGGACTCAGCTGGAGAACTCGTCCAGGAGCTGAGAGAGAGCCTTACCACAGCGCTTGAGGAGGTAAAGGCCACCATGAGGAGAGAGCTGGTGCAGTAGTAGGTGTCCCCATACCGACAACACTTTACCCACACCCCCAGTCAACAAGGAGGCTCACATGGGGACACCTACTACAGAGAGAAGCTCTCTGACACACCCCCACACACCCCTCTATGTACACAGGCCCAGTGTACTCCAGCTGTAAATGCACTAATCTGGTAAAACCCACTAAGGTGGCCATCCTCATTGACTCAAATGGGAAATTCATCCAAGAAGATAAACTCTTCCCCCAACACAAAGTGTGCAAAATATGGTGCCCAAAAACACAGGATGCACTCCACATCCTGTCCCAGCCTGACTTTGGCACACCAGGCCACATTATTACTCACACTGGCACCAACAACCTGCGAGAGGAGCAGGAGAGAGTAGGCAATAGAGTAGCAGAGAGGGCCACTGAGTGGTTCCCCAACTCCCACATCACCATCTCCACTCTGCTGCCCCGCAAAGACTTCCATCCCCATACCATTCAGAAAGTCACCGCTGACATCACCAGAGGGTGTGGCCTACTCCCTGAACGTACACGTTGCTCACCACCCAACAATCACCCCAGAGCTTCTGCACGACCACTCCCACCGGAGGAAGCAGACAGTAGGGATATTTGCCAAGTCTCTAAAGGACGTGGCACTTGGTAGACAAACACCCCATGCCGCATTGGACAGAGGACCACCCAGAGACCCCTACCAGACCACTGCACCACCAAGGAGCCCCAGGGCCCTTCAATGCCCCACCAGACCCAGTGCACCACACAGGCCCCACCCACCACCAGAGCATCACCACTTCCATCGGTTTAGCCAGACCGGACCGGGCCCAGCCTACTACCCCGCACCAGACCACAACTCCTACCAGGCCAGAGAGGAAGCCCCACGGCCCAGAATTGGCCCTCCTCCACTCCACAGGGCCCAACAGCAGGACCAGTGCAGCTACGCAGAGGTCGTCAGAGGACAGGAGAACCCTGTAGGATTAAGTGAGATTAAACAGCTCCTCCAATACATCTGCACTAAACACACACGGACACACGGACACACACACACACACACCTATTGTACTAGAATTGACTTGTTCAATGAATAGGAATATTTATATATATAACAGAAAAAATGTCAGCTGTTATCCTTATCTTACTATTAATAACTTATTAGCTAGTAGTTACTGTATTTCTGACTGCTATTCTTTCTTTTTGCAACATGAAATCACTATCACTTAGCATGTGGGACATTCAGGGCCTAAACTCATCAACCTTTGGACTGAAGAGTTTAGCACTGGAGTTCAACAAAAAATCTTAATGATGTTGACGTCATCATTCTGCAGGAGACATGGTGTAAGGCTGACATTGTCACTCACTGTCCCACAGGCTACAGAGAGGTAATTGTGCCATCACAGAAACACAGCTCTGTCAATAGAGGCAGGGACTCTAGAGGACTGATCATTTGGTACAAATCCGAACTACAAAATCGAATTGATCCCCTCAAAATGGGCAAATATCACATTTGGTTAAAACTGAAAAAAAGAACATGTACTGACAGAAAAATATGTGTTCCTTTGAGCAATATATATCCCCCGCTGAGAATCCCCATATTACTCAGAGGAGATCTTCCCCACCCTTGAGGAAGAGACGTGCCATTTCCAGGCCCAGGGAAATGTGCTCATCTATGGGGACACAAATGCGTGCACAGGAACACTACCTGATCTAACGAGCACATGATGGGACAGCTTTATTACAGGCCATACTGTTTCTAACTGTCTTAATCTCCCCCATAGAAACAACAGTGACAGCACAGTCAACGAAAACGGAAGGGATCTTTTGCAGCTCTGTAGAAGCCTGGGTCTGTACTTAGTCAATGGTAGGTTACGGGGGGACTCTTTGGGGAGATTCACCTACTGCTCACCTCTTGGCCACAGTACAGTAGACTATATGATCACAGACATTGACCCTTTCTCTCTCAGCTCATTCACTGTCAAGCCACTAACACCTCTGTCTGATCACAGCCAAATGACGTTGTTCCTCAAAAGAACAGACATGGAAACAACCAGACATTCACAGCCCAGTAAGCTGTACAACATCAGAAATTCATTCAGATGGGCCCAAAACAGCACAGAAGAATACCAGAAAGCAACCTGGAACCAAAATATCCAAACACTCTGAGATTCTGGACACCACATTCACTCACAGTAAAGAAGGCATCAATCTGGCAGTACAAAATATCAACTATATATTTAGGAAAACGGCAAAAGAAGCACAATTGAAATTGATAAAAACAAAACAAAAAAGATCACAGATGACAACTGGTGTGGTGCAGATTGTAGAATTATAAGGAAAAAACTTAGAACACTATCCAACCAAAAGCACAGAGGTGAATTACGCCTTCATTACTGTGAGACTTTAAAACTCTATAAACGTACGCTCAGAACCAAAAAAAAAAGCACAGTACAACAAGCAAGCAGCTGACACTAATTGAGGAGTCCATAAACACAAACAACTTCTGGCAAAATTTGAAAAAAACGTAAAAAATCGAAACTAGAGGAATTAGCAATACAAAATGGTGACATTGGAAAACCCATTTTAAAACACTCTACAACACCGTTCAAATTGACACAAACACAGAACAACGCCAAATTCATGAGAAGTTGAATGGATTCAAAAAAGCTATAAAGGACAATCAAAATCCATTGGACTCCCCAATTACTGACCAGGAGCTCTATAAGAAACTTCAGGCTCTCAAATTTAAAAAAGCATGCAGACCTGATGGCATCCTAAATTAGATGCTCAAACCCACTAGTGCAACATTTCAATTGGCTATGTGAAAACTGTTTAATTTGATCCTGAGTGTAGGTTATTTCCCTGACATCTGGAATTAAGGATTCATAACCCCAATTTTTAAGGACGGAGACAAATTTGACCCTAACAATTACAGAGGCATTTGTGTGAACAGTAACCTGGGGAAGGTTGTTCGAGACCTGCTCCCTGCTGTTTCATTACAGTATGGTTATTTTGACCTTGGTTATTGTTGTTACTGTTGTCCTGTTGACAATTTTGATTCTATTTTTTTTTCATATTGTAAATATCCAAAATAAGCTTTGTCAATATGTACATTGTTACGTCATGCCAATAAAGCAAATTGAATTGAATTGAATTGAATTGAGAGAGAGAGTGATAGTAGGAGAGAGAGCGTTAGAGACAGTGATAGGGAGAGAGAGTGATAGGGAGAGAGAGTGAAAGTAAGTGAGAGAGAGAGATAAAGAGATAGTAAGGTGGAGAGAGAGAGGGTGATAAGGAGAGAGTCATAGTAATGGAGAGCGAGAGAGAATGAGATAGTAAGGGGGAGAGAGAAAGCGATAGGGAGAGAGAGTGATAGAGTGATAGTAAGGGAAAGAGAGTGATAGGAGAATGAGTGAGAGAGAGAGAGAGAGAGATGGGGAGAGATGACTAATAAGGTGCAAGAGAGAGTGATAGGGAGAGTGATAGAGAGAGAGAGAGAGAGAGATAGATAGAGAGAGAGTGAGAGAGAGTGAGAGAGGGAGAGAGAGTGATAGAGAGAGAGAGATATATATGTTGAGAGAGAGAGAGAGAGTGGTAGGGAGAGAGAGAGTGATAGAGAGAGAGAGAGTGATAGAGAGAGAGAGAGAGAGAGAGAGAGAGAGAGAGAGGGAGAGAGAGAGAGAGAGATTGATAGAGAGAGAGAGAGAGAGAGAGAGAGATGTTGAGAGATAGAGAGAGAGAAATAGATGTAAAGATGATGACAGAGGGAGAGAAAGAGAGCGATAGAGACATAGATGGAATCAATGGCAGGGACTTGATAGATGCTGCCTACAGGGGTAATTATTGGTCATTGTGTGTCTTTGGCATGGGATAGCAGAAAATGTGAAAGATAATTAGGAGCAGGTGATTTAAAGGGAAAAAAGAAAGCCTGTTCTCCAGTCAACATAGTCGATAGACAGAATAAATAAGTCAATAAAAATAAACAACGAGACCGTGCTTGGAGTACATATGCACCGCTTACACAACAATGCCCCATGCACAGTGCCGTGTTGACTCACTAAAGGCTCAGCATACCTGGGTGTGGTGAATCAACCCGGTGTGTGCCGATGGTTATAAGGAGATAGGACCTGTTACGAATGTTCATAGAAAGTCTAATAATGTACTTGCACTGTGCCATAGATGTGAATATGGACCTACAGTATATTTGCCATTCCCGTTCAGGACCATCTTCAGTCTCATGTTGTTGTTTTCTCGTGTGGAAGTGTATGATGATCCAAACACGTTGCAAGCGTCACACATGTATCATACAAGCTGTAAAATGCACAATAAAACATGGACTGTCAACTGAAGAGAAGTTGAACTTGGCATAAATAAGCTTTCTTACAGAAGCAGGCAACTAACTTGAGGAAGGTTGTAAAACTTTCATTGTCGGCTGTCATGTATTTAACTATCATACTGATCTTGCAGGTACTGGACCTAGTTATACAGTTTGGAAACTGTTATAGCATCCATCGTTTCAGATGGACCCAGGATGCTGTGTCTGCTCCAGTGCAGCTCTTCCCTTTGTCTGTACGACTGGCTCGCTCTCCATTAAGATCCACTGGCTTGGCACACTGCCTGCCCTATGCCACATGATTAGCTGTGGAGCGGCCGGGGTGGAATTGATTTCAAGTGGCCTCAAAGCATATGAAAGATTGATGCCTAGCGTTCGTCACTGCCCCTTCAATACATCCCTGCTCCTATAGCCCCACCCTCCCTGCCCAACTTTCAGTCTCCTCCCCAACTCTTACCAACACCCACCCTTTAGGGAAAATGAAAACTCTCAAAAAATATATTACATTGAGCAAGGTAGTGTGTGCATGATTGATCGGGAGCGTTACAGGCAGCCGGGGGAGGGGTGTGTGTGTGTGTGTGGGGGGGGGGGTGTAGCAGTCAATGAGAGACAGGTGCCTGAATGGGTTTAGATAAAGATTTGTGTTTGATTTCAAAGCCCCACATAGACGGCTTTCAGCGGGAAAAGCTATTATACACGTTAGCCTGCTTTGCCAGACCTCAGGAGAGAGCTGCAATGTGTTTTCAGGTCATTTGAGGCAAAAAGAGAAAAAGAAAAAACAGCTGGCTGATGTCATTCACGGTGGTTTTAAAGGGAGTGGGCATCTCTCTCTCTCTCTCTGTGTGTGTGTGTGTGTGTAAGAGAGGTGTATGTGTGAGAGAGAGGGAAAATGGAGGATTGGAAATCCAAAAATGTGCAGGGCCATGGGGCAGTCTCTTTGATGGCGTTTCTCTGTGGCTTCTCGGCAGATGCTGCCATTCAATGCTCTCAGCCCTAGCTTAATCGTTAACTGCAAATAAAAAACAACATTTAGCAATGTCACCGTCACTCAGGGCCTTAAATGTAACTTATTGCAAACCTGCAGATGGGCTTTGGAGTGATAGAAATGAACGATTGTGGTGAAGGGGGGGGGGGTGTCATTTATCACTCTTTGCAGCTTAAAAATGATGAATACTTGTTGGTTGTTGAGCCGTTCCGAATTGTGAAGCATCAGCTAAAGCTTTTGTAATTGTTTGCCTTCAGCTCCCCCTTCCTAACAGCACTCCTTTCCAAGCCATAAACTTGCAGATTTAAATTGGACATCAATGACAGTGTTTGTAAAGGACGTCAACAACAGAGTATTTTTTAGCAAAACCCTATATAAAAGTTAAGTCAAATTAGCCTGTGTGTGGGGTTTACCTCATACAAACCAGTCAAATAAAAATGGAAAGTAGCCTAAATTGACTTTTGACCTTCCGCATGCGACGGGTGTCTCAGCTGTTGTCGAAGGGTGTCTGAGCGGTTCCCAAATTCTTGATCTGGCAGAATTATTCCATGACCAAAATCACAGAACCACCACTTAACAGAATGCAATCAGGCCCACTCTGGAATGACATTTGAGACCAACTCGATCGATCGCTCAATCCGTTTCACCCTGAATACTCCAATCATTTAGACTTGTTTCAGTGCTGCCTAATAGACAACACTCAAATTAGCACTGCTGAAATTTGACTTGGAAATCCAAAAAAGCTAACAAAAATGTTGGTTCTTTTCTGGTGATGAGAACTCTGATTGTGCGAACTTATGGCATTAAAGTGGTCGCTTGCCAATCAAACCCTGAGCCGAACCTACATAGTAGTCACTCAGCTTTGTTCCGCAGGGTTTGAAAAGTGCTTAGCGGAAGAAATGCCCTTCACTCGATCTTTGACGATAATTAAATAAAAGATGAGATAGAAAAAAGATAATTAAACACATAATGGATTTCACTGTCATTCTTTGGCTTCCCACATAAAAAATACTTCAGATTACAATAGAATACTATAGGATTCTGTAGTAAACTGTAGTATACTGTAGAATCATATACTCCACACTGCAGTATCCCTCGGTTGTGTATGCTTACTGTAGAATACTACACTACACACTGTACTATCCCTTGATCATGTGTAGTACTTACTTTAGAATTGTGAAGTATACTGTAGAATACTATATTACTGTACACACTGTAGTATCCCTCAATCATGTAGTGCTTACTTTAGAATTGTGTAGTATTTTGGAGAATACCATACTACACACTATAGTATCCCCCTTGATATGGTAGTGCAGGGGTAGGCATAGGGCTGTGGCGATCACAACATTTCGTCAACCGGTGATTTCCAGGCAAATAACTGTCGGCCTCACGGTAATTGACCGTTAATTAACAAAACACATTTAGCATATCTTTGCTTTCACACAAAGCCTACAAGCTATTTTAAAAAGTTTTAATAAATCCATGTAATATAGCCTACACCTTCATAAGAAATCCACAATTAATTTCAGACAGGTATAAAGAAGCATGATACAGTTGAAGTCGGAAGTTTACATACACTTAGGTTGGAGTCATTAAAACTTGTTTTTCAACCACTCCACAAATTTCTTGTTAACAAACTGTAGTTTTGGGAAGAAGGTTAGGACATCTACTTTGTACATGACACAAGTCATTTATCCAACAATTGTTTACAGACAGGTTATCTCACTTATAACTGTCACGTTCTGACCATAGTTCTGTTATTTTATTCTTTGTTTTAGTATGGTCAGGGCGTGAGTTGGGGTGGGCAGTCTATGTTTGTTCTTCTATGTTGGTTTTTGGGTTCGGCCTAGTATGGTTCTCAGTCAGAGGCAGGTGTCGTTAGTTGTCTCTGATTGAGAATCATACTTGGGTAGCCTGGGTTTCACTTTTGGTTTGTGGGTGTTTGTTTCCGTGTGAGTGTTTGGGCCACATGGTACTGATTCGGTTTTGTATATTTCACGTTTATTATTTTGTTCCATTGTTCAGTAGTGTTTTTGAATAATTCAATATGGACACTTACCACGCTGCGTTTTGGTCCGATCCTTACTCCTCCTCAGACGAAGAGGAGGAAATCCGTTACAGAAACACCCACCACAAGAGGACCAAGCAGCGTGGTAACGGGCAGCAGCAGCAGCCGAAAACACAAGACTCCTGGACTTGGTAGGAGATTTTGGACGGCAAGGGACCCTGGACACAAGCAGGGGAATATCGCCACCCTAAAGCAAAGCTGGAGGCAGCGAAAGCGGAGAGGCGCCGGTATGAGGAGGCAGCATGGCAGTGCGGCTGGAAGCCCGAGAGGCAGCCCCAAATATTTATTGGGGTGGGCACATGGGGAGTGTGGCTAAGTCAGGTAGGAGACCTGAGCCAAACCCCGTGCTTACCGGAGAGCGAGAGGGACCGGGCAGGCACCGTGTTATGCGGTGGAGCGCACGGTGTCCCCGGTGCGTGTGCATAGCCCGGTGCGGTACATTCCAGCTCCTCGTATCGGCCGGGCTAAAGTGGGCATCGAGCCAGGTGCCATGAAGCCGGCTCTATGCATCTGGTCTCCAGTGCGTCTCCTCGGGCCGGCGTACATGGCACCAGCCTTACGCATGGTGTCCCTGATTCGCCAGTACAGCCTATTCCACCTCATCGCACTGGCCTGGCTACGGGGAGCATTCAACCAGGTAAGGTTGGGCAGGCTCGGTGCTCAAGAGCTCCAGTGCGCCTGCACGTTCCGGTCTATCCGGTGCCACCTCCACGCACCAGCCCTCCGGTGGCAGCCCCCCGTACCAGGCTGTCTCTCCGTCTCCTCCCTACAGGTGCTCCCGCCTGTCTAGCGCTGACAGAGCCTTCCTCCTGCCCAGCGCTGGCCTCTACCAATTCATTCCAAAATGTTATCCTACCGGAACACATGATTACAGCATTTTACTAGATGCATTGTAGTTGAGACTACACACGATAAGGAATGATTGTTACCATTTGGTTTTGGAGGTGAAAAGTCCACTGGATTTCTTTTACGACCTGTGTGGTACACCTGTGGTACATATCTCAGATGTATTCTAAGGTTATCCCTGTCGAGGTGCTTGTCCTCTCCTCTTTGTTCTCTTGGGGAAGTTTACAACTTGATTTGTTTCATTATCGGGCGGCCTCGTACGGTGTTGCACATAGACTTGACCCCCCCGCTGGCCTCGACGAGGCTCAACATGTGTTCCTCCCACCCTTTGTGGTTAGGACCCCGCCCCCCAGCAGTTGGTGTTGGTGTCCGAGGCAAAAAAGAAAAGGTTTGACCCTTTGTAGGAGTTGTCAGCATCCGCGCTGTTACTAGATTGGCTGTAATCTCCTGGTGTTTGTGCTACAAAATGTACAGTGGCTGTCATGGCCTGCCCGTCACCACAGCGTCCGTATGTGGCATCTGTTCCAGTACCCGAGACGAGGATATCTGTCTGCAATATCGCACAGTGTCTCACCAGTGGGAGTCATCGGGTCAGTGGCGGGACTGACACTGTTAGTTCAATAGAAAGGGGTTTCAGTCCCTCTCAAAGTGGAAAATGTGTCATCGGAAGCAGAGTCCATCTGCACATTGATGCTTTGTTTCCTGAGACGACTGTGGTGTTTGCAGAAGTGTCAGAAGGACAAGAGAAGTTCATCTTAGCGACAAGTAGTAGGGAAATTGCTCACTCACAGGAGACTGCTGACTCGAAATCATGAAAAGAATAGTCAATCAGGATTGCTGATTGAATGTGACGAGATATAGTAACATCTGCTTGAGTCAGATTCTGCACCAAGAGGTGTTGAATCTTTTTCCCTTTTTCCCGGATGTCGACAACATCCGGTGAAATTGGAGGGCGCGCAATTCAAATAAATAATTGTAGCATTAAACATTTATGAACATACAAGTATCTAATATAGGTTAAAAGCTTAAATGATTGTTAATCTAACTGCATTGTCTGATTTACAATAGGCTTTACAGCGAAAGCATACCATGCAATTGTTTGAGGACAGCGCCCCACATCAACGTATTTTTTAACCAGCACAGGCTTCATAAAATCACAAATAGTAGTTAAATAATCATTACTTTTTGAAATTCTTCCTGTGTTTGCAATCCCAAGGGTTCCAGCTACAACATGCATGGTCGTTTTGTTAGATAAAAATCCTTCTTTATATTCCAGAAAGTCTGTTTAGTTGGCGCCATCAATTTCAGTAATCCACTCCTTCAACATGCAGACAAAGGAATCCAAAAAGCTACCACAAAACTTTGTTAAAATAAGTCAAACGACATTTCTATTTAATAATCAGGTACCTGAAAATGTAAATAAACTACAATATTTCATATGGAAAAAGGTAAGCCTGAATCGTTGAACAAAGACTGTTGACATCTAGTGAAAGCCATAGGAGTTGCAATATGGGAGCTGGAATTGCATAGGACCCATAGCTTTCCATTGAAAGAGCATGGGATCTCAAAACAAATCATTCTGGTTATTATTTTTTACTTTAGTTTATTTAGTAAATACTTTCTTAACTCTTCTTCAACTGCACTGTTTGTTAAGGGCTTGTAAGTAAGCATTTCACGGTAAGGTCTACACTTATTGTATTCGGCGTTTGTGACAAATAAAGTTTTATTTAATTTGAGGTGTTACTACAAAATTCTACAGTAAATTCTACAGCCACTGTACAAATAATTCCGGTTGCTACCATATAATTGTGTTATAGTCTCATACATTATTTTAACATCTATACAAACTTCAAAGTGTTTTTTTATCCAATTATACCAATTATATGCATATCCTGGCTTCTGGGCCTGAGTAACAGGCAGTATACTTTGGGCACGTCAGTCAGGCGGAAATTCTGATAAAAGGCTCAACCCTAGCCCTAAGAAGAAGTTCAGTATCACATCGTTCCGTTTTTAACCAAGGTTTAGCTGCTTTCAAAGCCGTTTTGAGATCAATGGACAATGTTTGAGAGATGAGCGACATTGTCGAGCCTGAATCAATTAGCGCCTCAAATCAAATCAAATTTATTTATATAGCCCTTCGTACATCAGCTCATATCTCAAAGTGCTGTACAGAAACCCAGCCTAAAACCCCAAACAGCAAGCAATGCAGGTGTAGAAGCACGGTGGCTAGGAAAAACTCCCTAGAAAGGCCAAAACCTAGGAAGAAACCTAGAGAGGAACCAGGCTATGTGGGGTGGCGAGTCCTCTTCTGGCTGTGCCGGGTGGAGATTATAACAGAACATGGCCAAGATGTTCAAATGTTCATAAATGACCAGCATGGTCATATAATAATAAGGCAGAACAGTTGAAACTGGAGCAGCAGCACGGTCAGATGGACTGGGGACAGCAAGGAGTCATCATGTCAGGTAGTCCTGGGGCATGGTCCTAGGGCTCAGGTCCTCCGAGAGAGAGAAAGAAAGAGAGAAGGAGAGAATTAGAGAATGCACACTTAGATTCACACAGGACACCGAATAGGACAGGAGAAGTACTCCAGATAACAAACTGACCCTAGCCTCCCGACACATAAACTACTGCAGCATAAATACTGGAGGCTGAGACAGGAGGGGTCAGGAGACACTGTGGCCCCATCCGAGGACACCCCGGACAGGGCCAAACAGGAAGGATATAACCAGAATCAGAACTTCAAAGTTCAGGAGCAGAGCTCGGTCACTCCGTCTCAGCCCTTCCAGAATCAGAACTTCACAGTTTAGGAGCAGAGTTCGGTCACTCCGTCTCAACCCTTCCAGAATCAGAACTTCACAGTTCAGGAGCAGAGCTCAGTCACTCCTTCTCACCCCGTCCAGAATCAGAACAGAGCTCGGTCACTCCTTCTCACCCCTTGCAGAATCAGAACTTCACAGTTCAGGAGCAGAGCTCGGTCACTCCTTCTCACCCCTTCCAGAATCAGAACTTCACAGTTCAGGAGCAGAGCTCGGTCACTCCTTCTCACCCCTTCCAGAATCAGAACTTCACAGTTCAGGAGCAGAGCTCGGTCACTCCTTCTCACCCCTTCCAGAATCAGAACTTCAATGTTCAGGAGCAGAGTTCGGTCACTCCGTCTCAGCCCTTCCAGAATCAGAACTTCACAGTTTAGGAGCAGAGTTCGGTCACTCCTTCTCACCCCTTCCAGAATCAGAACTTCACAGTTCAGGAGCAGAGCTCGGTCACTCCCACTCATCCCTTCCAGAATCAGAACTTCACAGTTCAGGAACAGAGCTCGGTCACTCCTTCTCACGCCTTCCAGAATGAGAACAGAGCTCGGTCACTCCGTTTCAACCCTTCCAGAATCAGAACTTCACAGTTCAGGAGCAGAGCTCGGTCACTCCTTCTCACCCCTTCCAGAATCAGAACTTCACAGTTCAGGAGCAGAGCTCGGTCACTCCCACTCATCCCTTCCAGAATCAGAACTTCACAGTTCAGGAACAGAGCTCGGTCACTCCTTCTCACCCCTTCCAGAATGAGAACAGAGCTCGGTCACTCCGTTTCAACCCTTCCAGAATCAGAACTTCACAGTTCAGGAGCAGAGCTCCGTCACTCCTTCTCACCCCTTCCAGAATCAGAACAGAGCTCGGTCACTCCTTCTCACCCCTTGCAGAATCAGAACGTCACAGTTCAGGAACAGAGCTTGGTCACTCCTTCTCAACCCTTACAGAATCAGAACTTCACAGTTCAGCAACAGAGCTCGGTCACTTCTTCTCACCCCTTCCAGAATGAGAACAGTGCTCGGTCACTCCGTCTCAACCCTTCCAGAATCAGAACTTCACAGTTCAGGAGCAGAGCTCAGTCACTCCTTCTCAACCCTTCCAGAATCAGAACTTCACAGTTCAGGAGCAGAGCTCGGTCACTCCTTCTCAACCCTTCCAGAATCAGAACTTCACAGTTCAGGAGCAGAGCTCAGTCACTCCTTCTCACCCCTTCCAGAATCAGAACT
>NC_056447.1:54537734-54602425 GCF_018296145.1 Oncorhynchus tshawytscha | reverse complement strand
AGGTGTAGTAGACCTTACAGTGAAATGCTGAATACAACAGGTGTAGTAGACCTTACAGTGAAATGCTGAATACAACAGGTGTAGTAGACCTTACAGTGAAATGCTGAATACAACAGGTGTAGTAGACCTCACAGTGAAATGCTGAATACAACAGGTGTAGTAGACCTTACAGTGAAATGCTGAATACAACAGGTGTAGTAGACCTCACAGTGAAATGCTGAATACAACAGGTGTAGTAGACCTTACAGTGAAATGCTGAATACAACAGGTGTAGTAGACCTTACAGTGAAATGCTGAATACAACAGGTGTAGTAGACCTCACAGTGAAATGCTGAATACAACAGGTGTAGTAGACCTTACAGTGAAATGCTGAATACAACAGGTGTAGTAGACCTTACAGTGAAATGCTGAATACAACAGGTGTAGGTAGACCTTACAGTGAAATGCTGAATACAACAGGTGTAGTAGACCTTACAGTGAAATGCTGAATACAACAGGTGAGTGAAATACTGAATACAACAGGTGTAGTAGACCTCACAGTGAAATGCTGAATACAACAGGTGTAGTAGACCTTACAGTGAAATACTGAATACAACAGGTGTAGTAGACCTCACAGTGAAATGCTGAATACAACAGGTGTAGTAGACCTCACAGTGAAATGCTGAATACAACAGGTGTAGTAGACCTTACAGTGAAACGCTGAATACAACAGGTGTAGTAGACCTTACAGTGAAATGCTGAATACAACAGGTGTAGTAGACCTTACAGTGAAATGCTGAATAACACAGGTGTACTAGACCTTACAGTGAAACGCTGAATACAACAGGTGTACTAGACCTTACAGTGAAATGCTGAATACAACAGGTGTAGTAGACCTTACAGTGAAATGCTGAATACAACAGGTGTAGTAGACCTCACAGTGAAATGCTGAATACAACAGGTGTAGTAGACCTTACAGTGAAATGCTGAATACAACAGGTGTAGTAGACCTTACTGTGAAATGCTGAATACACCAGGTGTAGTAGACCTTACAGTGAAATGCTGAATACAACAGGTGTAGTAGACCTCACAGTGAAATGCTGAATACAACCGGTGTAGTAGACCTTACAGTGAAATGCTGAATACAACAGGTGTAGTAGACCTTACAGTGAAACGCTGAATACAACAGGTGTAGTAGACCTTACAGTGAAATGCTGAATACAACAGGTGTAGTAGACCTTACAGTGAAATGCTGAATACAACAGGTGTAGTAGACCTTACAGTGAAACGCTGAATACAACAGGTGTAGTAGACCTTACAGTGAAATGCTGAATACAACAGGTGTAGTAGACCTTACAGTGAAATGCTGAATACAACAGGTGTAGTAGACCTCACAGTGAAATGCTGAATACAACAGGTGTAGTAGACCTTACAGTGAAATGCTGAATACAACAGGTGTAGTAGACCTTACTGTGAAATGCTGAATACACCAGGTGTAGTAGACCTTACAGTGAAATGCTGAATACAACAGGTGTAGTAGACCTCACAGTGAAATGCTGAATACAACCGGTGTAGTAGACCTTACTGTGAAATGCTGAATACACCAGGTGTAGTAGACCTCACAGTGAAATGCTGAATACAACAGGTGTAGTAGACCTTACAGTGAAATGCTGAATACAACAGGTGTAGTAGACCTTACAGTGAAACGCTGAATACAACAGGTGTAGTAGACCTTACAGTGAAATGCTGAATACAACAGGTGTAGTAGACCTTACAGTGAAATGCTGAATACAACAGGTGTAGTAGACCTCACAGTGAAATGCTGAATACAACAGGTGTAGTAGACCTTACAGTGAAATGCTGAATACAACAGGTGTAGTAGACCTTACTGTGAAATGCTGAATACACCAGGTGTAGTAGACCTTACAGTGAAATGCTGAATACAACAGGTGTAGTAGACCTCACAGTGAAATGCTGAATACAACCGGTGTAGTAGACCTTACAGTGAAATGCTGAATACAACAGGTGTAGTAGACCTTACAGTGAAACGCTGAATACAACAGGTGTAGTAGACCTTACAGTGAAATGCTGAATACAACAGGTGTAGTAGACCTTACAGTGAAATGCTGAATACAACAGGTGTAGTAGACCTTACAGTGAAACGCTGAATACAACAGGTGTAGTAGACCTTACAGTGAAATGCTGAATACAACAGGTGTAGTAGACCTTACAGTGAAATGCTGAATACAACAGGTGTAGTAGACCTCACAGTGAAATGCTGAATACAACAGGTGTAGTAGACCTTACAGTGAAATGCTGAATACAACAGGTGTAGTAGACCTTACTGTGAAATGCTGAATACACCAGGTGTAGTAGACCTTACAGTGAAATGCTGAATACAACAGGTGTAGTAGACCTCACAGTGAAATGCTGAATACAACCGGTGTAGTAGACCTTACTGTGAAATGCTGAATACACCAGGTGTAGTAGACCTCACAGTGAAATGCTGAATACAACAGGTGTAGTAGACCTTACAGTGAAATGCTGAATACAACAGGTGTAGTAGACCTTACAGTGAAATGCTGAATACAACAGGTGTAGTAGACCTTACAGTGAAATGCTGAATACAACAGGTGTAGTAGACCTTACAGTGAAATGCTGAATACAACAGGTGTAGTAGACCTTACTGTGAAATGCTGAATACAACAGGTGTAGTAGACCTTACAGTGAAATGCTGAATACAACAGGTGTAGTAGACCTTACAGTGAAATGCTGAATACAACAGGTGTAGTAGACCTTACAGTGAAATGCTGAATACAACAGGTGTAGTAGACCTTACAGTGAAATGCTGAATACAACAGGTGTAGTAGACCTTACAGTGAAATGCTGAATACAACAGGTGTAGTAGACCTTACAGTGAAATGCTGAATACAACAGGTGTAGTAGACCTTACAGTGAAATGCTGAATACAACAGGTGTAGTAGACCTTACAGTGAAATGCTGAATACAACAGGTGTAGTAGACCTCACAGTGAAATGCTGAATACAACAGGTGTAGTAGACCTCACAGTGAAATGCTGAATACAACAGGTGTAGTAGACCTCACAGTGAAATGCTGAATACAACAGGTGTAGTAGACCTTAGTGAAATGCTGAATACAACAGGTGTAGTAGACCTTAGTGAAATGCTGAATACAACAGGTGTAGTAGACCTTAGTGAAATGCTGAATACAACAGGTGTAGTAGACCTTAGTGAAATGCTGAATACAACAGGTGTAGTAGACCTTAGTGAAATGCTGAATACAACAGGTATAGTAGACCTGACAGTGAAATGCTGAATACAACAGGTGTAGTAGACCTTACAGTGAAATGCTGAATACAACAGGTGTAGTAGACCTTACAGTGAAATGCTGAATACAACAGGTGTAGTAGACCTTACAGTGAAATGCTGAATACAACAGGTGTAGTAGACCTCACAGTGAAATGCTGAATACAACAGGTGTAGTAGACCTTACAGTGAAATGCTGAATACAACAGGTGTAGCAGACCTGAATACAACAGGTGTAGTAGACCTTATAGTGAAATGATGAATACAACAGGTGTAGTAGACCTGAATACAACAGGTGTAGTAGACCTTACAGTGAAATGATGAATACAACAGGTGTAGTAGACCTGAATACAACAGGTGTAGTAGACCTGAATACAACAGGTGTAGTAGACCTCACAGTGAAATACTGAATACAACAGGTGTAGTAGACCTTACAGTGAAATGATGAATACAACAGGTGTAGTAGACCTTACAGTGAAATGATGAATACAACAGGTGTAGTAGACCTGAATACAACAGGTGTAGTAGACCTGAATACAACAGGTGTAGTAGACCTTACAGTGAAATGATGAATACAACAGGTGTAGTAGACCTGAATACAACAGGTGTAGTAGACCTGAATACAACAGGTGTAGTAGACCTCACAGTGAAATACTGAATACAACAGGTGTAGTAGACCTTACAGTGAAATGCTGAATACAACAGGTGTAGTAGACCTTACAGTGAAATGCTGAATACAACAGGTGTAGTAGACCTTACAGTGAAATGCTGAATACAACAGGTGTAGTAGACCTTACAGTGAAATGCTGAATACAACAGGTGTAGTAGACCTTACAGTGAAATGCTGAATACAACAGGTGTAGTAGACCTTACAGTGAAATGCTGAATACAACAGGTGTAGTAGACCTGACAGTGAAATGCTGAATACAACAGGTGTACTAGACCTTACAGTGAAATGCTGAATACAACAGGTGTACTAGACCTTACAGTGAAATGCTGAATACAACAGGTGTACTAGACCTTACAGTGAAATGCTGAATACAACAGGTGTAGTAGACCTTACTGTGAAATGCTGAATACAACAGGTGTAGTAGACCTTACTGTGAAATGCTGAATACAACAGGTGTAGTAGACCTTACTGTTAAATGCTGACTACAACAGGTGTAGTAGACCTGACAGTGAAATGCTGACTACAACAGGTGTAGTAGACCTTACAGTGAAATGCTGAATACAACAGGTGTAGTAGACCTTACAGTGAAATGCTGAATACAACAGGTATAGTAGACCTGACAGTGAAATGCTGAATACAACAGGTGTAGTAGACCTGACAGTGAAATGCTGACTACAACAGGTGTAGTAGACCTTACAGTGAAATGCTGAATACAACAGGTGTAGTAGACCTTACAGTGAAATGCTGAATACAACAGGTGTAGGTAGACCTTACAGTGAAATGCTGAATACAACACGTGTAGTAGACCTGAATACAACAGGTGTAGTAGACCTTAGTGAAATGCTGAATACAACAGGTGTAGGTAGACCTTTCCAGTGAAATGCTGAATACAACAGGTGTAGTAGACCTTTCCAGTGAAATGCTGAATACAACAGGTGTAGTAGACCTCACAGTGAAATGCTGAATACAACAGGTGTAGTAGACCTCACAGTGAAATGCTGAATACAACAGGTGTAGTAGACCTTACAGTGAAATGCTGAATACAACAGGTGTAGGTAGACCTTACAGTGAAATGCTGAATACAACAGGTGTAGTAGACCTTACAGTGAAATGCTGAATACAACAGGTGTAGTAGACCTTACGGTGAAATGCTGAATACAACAGGTGTAGTAGACTTGAATACAACAGGTGTAGTAGACCTGACAGTGAAATGCTGAATACAACAGGTGTAGTAGACCTTACGGTGAAATGCTGAATACAACAGGTGTAGTAGACTTGAATACAACAGGTGTAGTAGACCTTACAGTGAAATAATGAATACAACAGGTGTAGTAGACCTTACAGTGAAATGCTGAATACAACAGGTGTAGGTAGACCTTACAGTGAAATGCTGAATACAACAGGTGTAGTAGACCTTAGTGAAATGCTGAATACAACAGGTGTAGTAGACCTTAGTGAAATGCTGAATACAACAGGTATAGTAGACCTGACAGTGAAATGCTGAATACAACAGGTGTAGTAGACCTTACAGTGAAATGCTGAATACAACAGGTGTAGTAGACCTTACAGTGAAATGCTGAATACAACAGGTGTAGTAGACCTTACAGTGAAATGCTGAATACAACAGGTGTAGTAGACCTCACAGTGAAATGCTGAATACAACAGGTGTAGTAGACCTTACAGTGAAATGCTGAATACAACAGGTGTAGCAGACCTGAATACAACAGGTGTAGTAGACCTTATAGTGAAATGATGAATACAACAGGTGTAGTAGACCTGAATACAACAGGTGTAGTAGACCTTACAGTGAAATAATGAATACAACAGGTGTAGTAGACCTGAATACAACAGGTGTAGTAGACCTGAATACAACAGGTGTAGTAGACCTCACAGTGAAATACTGAATACAATAGGTGTAGTAGACCTTACAGTGAAATGCTGAATACAACAGGTGTAGTAGACCTTACAGTGAAATGATGAATACAACAGGTGTAGTAGACCTGAATACAACAGGTGTAGTAGACCTGAATACAACAGGTGTAGTAGACCTGAATACAACAGGTGTAGTAGACCTGAATACAACAGGTGTAGTAGACCTGAATACAACAGGTGTAGTAGACCTGAATACAACAGGTGTAGTAGACCTCACAGTGAAATGCTGAATACAACAGGTGTAGTAGACCTTACAGTGAAATGCTGAATACAACAGGTGTAGTAGACCTTACAGTGAAATGCTGAATACAACAGGTGTAGTAGACCTTACAGTGAAATGCTGAATACAACAGGTGTAGTAGACCTTACAGTGAAATGCTGAATACAACAGGTGTAGTAGACCTTACAGTGAAATGCTGAATACAACAGGTGTAGTAGACCTTACAGTGAAATGCTGAATACAACAGGTGTAGTAGACCTGACAGTGAAATGCTGAATACAACAGGTGTACTAGACCTTACAGTGAAATGCTGAATACAACAGGTGTACTAGACCTTACAGTGAAACTGAATACAACAGGTGTACTAGACCTTACAGTGAAATGCTGAATACAACAGGTGTAGTAGACCTTACTGTGAAATGCTGAATACAACAGGTGTAGTAGACTTTACTGTGAAATGCTGAATACAACAGGTGTAGTAGACCTTACTGTTAAATGCTGAATACAACAGGTGTAGTAGACCTCACTGTGAAATGCTGAATACAACAGGTGTAGTAGACCTTACAGTGAAATGCTGAATACAACAGGTGTAGTAGACCTGACAGTGAAATGCTGACTACAACAGGTGTAGTAGACCTTACAGTGAAATGCTGAATACAACAGGTGTAGTAGACCTGACAGTGAAATGCTGACTACAACAGGTGTAGTAGACCTTACAGTGAAATGCTGAATACAACAGGTGTAGTAGACCTTACAGTGAAATGCTGAATACAACAGGTGTGGTAGACCTTACAGTGAAATGCTGAATACAACACGTGTAGTAGACCTGAATACAACAGGTGTAGTAGACCTTAGTGAAATGCTGAATACAACAGGTGTAGGTAGACCTTTCCAGTGAAATGCTGAATACAACAGGTGTAGTAGACATTTCCAGTGAAATGCTGAATACAACAGGTGTAGTAGACCTCACAGTGAAATGCTGAATACAACAGGTGTAGTAGACATCTCCAGTGAAATGCTGAATACAACAGGTGTAGTAGACACTTCCAGTGAAATGCTGAATACAACAGGTGTAGTAGACCTTACAGTGAAATGCTGAATACAACAGGTGTAGTAGACCTTACAGTGAAATGCTGAATACAACAGGTGTAGTAGACCTTACGGTGAAATGCTGAATACAACAGGTGTAGTAGACTTGAATACAACTTGTGTAGTAGACCTGACAGTGAAATGCTGAATACAACAGGTGTAGTAGACCTTACGGTGAAATGCTGAATACAACAGGTGTAGTAGACTTGAATACAACAGGTGTAGTAGACCTTACAGTGAAATAATGAATACAACAGGTGTAGTAGACCTTACAGTGAAATGCTGAATACAACAGGTGTAGTAGACCTTACAGTGAAATGCTGAATACAACAGGTGTAGGTAGACCTTACAGTGAAATGCTGAATACAACAGGTGTAGTAGACCTTACGGTGAAATGCTGAATACAACAGGTGTAGTAGACTTGAATACAACAGGTGTAGTAGACCTGACAGTGAAATGCTGAATACAACAGGTGTAGTAGACCTTACGGTGAAATGCTGAATACAACAGGTGCAGTAGACTTGAATACAACAGGTGTAGTAGACCTTACAGTGAAATGCTGAATACAACAGGTGTAGTAGACCTTACAGTGAAATGCTGAATACAACAGGTGTAGTAGACCTTACAGTGAAATGCTGAATACAACAGGTGTAGTAGACCTTACAGTGAAATGCTGAATACAACAGGTGTAGTAGACTTGAATACAACAGGTGTAGTAGACCTTACAGTGAAATGCTGAATACAACAGGTGTAGTAGACCTTACAGTGAAATGCTGAATACAACAGGTGTAGTAGACTTGAATACAACAGGTGTAGTAGACCTTACAGTGAAATGCTGAATACAACAGGTGTAGTAGACCTTACAGTGAAATGCTGAATACAACAGGTGTAGTAGACCTTACAGTGAAATGCTGAATACAACAGGTGTAGTAGACTTGAATACAACAGGTGTAGTAGACCTTAGTGAAATGCTGAATACAACAGGTGTAGTTAGACCTTACAGTGAAATGCTGAATACAACAGGTGTAGTAGACCTTACAGTGAAATGCTGAATACAACAGGTGTAGTAGACCTTACAGTGAAATGCTGAATACAACAGGTGTAGTAGACCTTAGTGAAATGCTGAATACAACAGGTGTAGTAGACCTTAGTGAAATGCTGAATACAACAGGTGTAGTAGACCTTAGTGAAATGCTGAATACAACAGGTGTAGTAGACCTTACAGTGAAATGCTGAATACAACAGGTACATTTCACCTTACAGTGAAATGCTGAATACAACAGGTGTAGTAGACCTTACAGTGAAATGCTGAATACAACAGGTGTAGTAGACCTTACAGTGAAATGCTGAATACAACAGGTGTAGTAGACCTTACAGTGAAATGCTGAATACAACAGGTGTAGTAGACCTCACAGTGAAATGCTGAATACAACAGGTGTAGTAGACCTTACAGTGAAATGCTGAATACAACAGGTGTAGTAGACCTGAATACAACAGGTGTAGTAGACCTTATAGTGAAATGATGAATACAACAGGTGTAGTAGACCTGAATACAACAGGTGTAGTAGACCTTACAGTGAAATGATGAATACAACAGGTGTAGTAGACCTTACAGTGAAATGATGAATACAACAGGTGTAGTAGACCTTACAGTGAAATGCTGAATACAACAGGTGTAGTAGACCTTACAGTGAAATGCTGAATACAACAGGTGTAGTAGACCTTACAGTGAAATGCTGAATACAACAGGTGTAGTAGACCTTACAGTGAAATGCTGAATACAACAGGTGTAGTAGACCTGACAGTGAAATGCTGAATACAACAGGTGTACTAGACCTTACAGTGAAATGCTGAATACAGGTGTAGTAGACCTTACAGTGAAATGCTGAATACAACAGGTGTAGTAGACCTTACAGTGAAATGCTGAATACAACAGGTGTAGTAGACCTTACAGTGAAATGCTGAATACAACACGTGTAGTAGACCTGCTGAATACAACAGGTGTAGTAGACCTACAGTGAAATGCTGAATACAACAGGTGTAGGTAGACATTTCCAGTGAAATGCTGAATACAACAGGTGTAGTAGACCTCACAGTGAAATGCTGAATACAACAGGTGTAGTAGACCTCACAGTGAAATGCTGAATACAACAGGTGTAGTAGACCTTACAGTGAAATGCTGAATACAACAGGTGTAGGTAGACCTTACAGTGAAATGCTGAATACAACAGGTGTAGTAGACCTCACAGTGAAATGCTGAATACAACAGGTGTAGTAGACACTTCCAGTGAAATGCTGAATACAACAGGTGTAGTAGACATTTCCAGTGAAATGCTGAATACAACAGGTGTAGTAGACCTCACAGTGAAATGCTGAATACAACAGGTGTAGTAGACCTTACGGTGAAATGCTGAATACAACAGGTGTAGTAGACTTGAATACAACAGGTGTAGTAGACCTTACAGTGAAATAATGAATACAACAGGTGTAGTAGACCTTACAGTGAAATGCTGAATACAACAGGTGTAGGTAGACCTTACAGTGAAATGCTGAATACAACAGGTGTAGTAGACCTTACAGTGAAATGCTGAATACAACAGGTGTAGGTAGACCTTACAGTGAAATGCTGAATACAACAGGTGTAGTAGACCTTACAGTGAAATGCTGAATACAACAGGTGTAGTAGACCTTACGGTGAAATGCTGAATACAACAGGTGTAGTAGACTTGAATACAACAGGTGTAGTAGACCTGACAGTGAAATGCTGAATACAACAGGTGTAGTAGACCTTACGGTGAAATGCTGAATACAACAGGTGCAGTAGACTTGAATACAACAGGTGTAGTAGACCTTACAGTGAAATGCTGAATACAACAGGTGTAGTAGACCTTACAGTGAAATGCTGAATACAACAGGTGTAGTAGACCTTACAGTGAAATGCTGAATACAACCGGTGTAGTAGACCTTACAGTGAAATGCTGAATACAACCGGTGTAGTAGACCTTACAGTGAAATGCTGAATACAACAGGTGTAGTAGACCTTAGTGAAATGCTGAATACAACAGGTGTAGTAGACCTTAGTGAAATGCTGAATACAACAGGTGTAGTAGACCTTAGTGAAATGCTGAATACAACAGGTATAGTAGACCTGACAGTGAAATGCTGAATACAACAGGTGTAGTAGACCTTACAGTGAAATGCTGAATACAACAGGTGTAGTAGACCTTACAGTGAAATGCTGAATACAACAGGTGTAGTAGACCTTACAGTGAAATGCTGAATACAACAGGTGTAGTAGACCTCACAGTGAAATGCTGAATACAACAGGTGTAGTAGACCTTACAGTGAAATGCTGAATACAACAGGTGTAGTATACCTGAATACAACAGGTGTAGTAGACCTTACAGTGAAATGATGAATACAACAGGTGTAGTAGACCTGAATACAACAGGTGTAGTAGACCTTAGTGAAATGCTGAATACAACAGGTGTAGCTAGACCTTACAGTGAAATGCTGAATACAACAGGTGTAGTAGACCTTACTGTGAAATGCTGAATACAACAGGTGTAGTAGACCTTACT
This sequence comes from Oncorhynchus tshawytscha, assembly GCF_018296145.1. Lineage (NCBI taxonomy): Eukaryota > Metazoa > Chordata > Actinopteri > Salmoniformes > Salmonidae > Oncorhynchus > Oncorhynchus tshawytscha. The sequence goes on along the minus strand of NC_056447.1, from coordinate 54,591,628 downwards.
GTTAAATGCTGAATACAACAGGTGTAGTAGACCTCACTGTGAAATGCTGAATACAACAGGTGTAGTAGACCTTACAGTGAAATGCTGAATACAACAGGTGTAGTAGACCTGACAGTGAAATGCTGACTACAACAGGTGTAGTAGACCTCACAGTGAAATGCTGAATACAACAGGTGTAGTAGACCTTTCCAGTGAAATGCTGAATACAACAGGTGTAGTAGACCTCACAGTGAAATGCTGAATACAACAGGTGTAGTAGACCTCACAGTGAAATGCTGAATACAACAGGTGTAGTAGACCTTACAGTGAAATGCTGAATACAACAGGTGAAGTAGACCTTACAGTGAAATGCTGAATACAACAGGTGTAGTAGACCTTACAGTGAAATGCTGACTACAACAGGTGTAGTAGACTTGAATACAACAGGTGTAGTAGACCTTAGTGAAATGCTGAATACAACAGGTGTAGGTAGACCTTACAGTGAAATGCTGAATACAACAGGTGTAGTAGACCTGAATACAACAGGTGTAGTAGACCTTAGTGAAATGCTGAATACAACAGGTGTAGGTAGACCTTTCCAGTGAAATGCTGAATACAACAGGTGTAGTAGACCTTTCCAGTGAAATGCTGAATACAACAGGTGTAGTAGACCTTTCCAGTGAAATGCTGAATACAACAGGTGTAGTAGACCTCACAGTGAAATGCTGAATACAACAGGTGTAGTAGACCTCACAGTGAAATGCTGAATACAACAGGTGTAGTAGACCTTACAGTGAAATGCTGAATACAACAGGTGTAGGTAGACCTTACAGTGAAATGCTGAATACAACAGGTGTAGGTAGACCTTACAGTGAAATGCTGAATACAACAGGTGTAGTAGACCTTACAGTGAAATGCTGAATACAACAGGTGTAGTAGACCTTACAGTGAAATGCTGAATACAACAGGTGTAGTAGACCTTTCCAGTGAAATGCTGAATACAACAGGCGTAGTAGACCTTACAGTGAAATGCTGAATACAACAGGTGTAGTAGACCTCACAGTGAAATGCTGAATACAACAGGTGTAGTAAACCTCACAGTGAAATGCTGAATACAACAGGTGTAGTAGACCTTACAGTGAAATGCTGAATACAACAGGTGTAGTAGACCTCACAGTGAAATGCTGAATACAACAGGTGTAGTAGACCTTACTGTGAAATGCTGAATACAACAGGTGTAGTAGACCTCACAGTGAAATGCTGAATACAACAGGTGTAGTAGACCTCACAGTGAAATGCTATATACAACAGGTGTAGTAGACCTTACAGTGAAATGCTGAATACAACAGGTGTAGTAGACCTTACAGTGAAATGCTGAATACAACAGGTGTAGTAGACCTTACAGTGAAATGCTGAATACAACAGGTGTAGTAGACCTTTCCAGTGAAATGCTGAATACAACAGGCGTAGTAGACCTTACAGTGAAATGCTGAATACAACAGGTGTAGTAGACCTCACAGTGAAATGCTGAATACAACAGGTGTAGTAAACCTCACAGTGAAATACTGAATACAACAGGTGTAGTAGACCTCACAGTGAAATGCTGAATACAACAGGTGTAGTAGACCTCACAGTGAAATGCTGAATACAACAGGTGTAGTAGACCTCACAGTGAAATGCTGAATACAACAGGTCTAGTAGACCTTACAGTGAAATGCTGAATACAACAGGTGTAGTAGACCTCACAGTGAAATGCTGAATACAACAGGTCTAGTAGACCTTACAGTGAAATGCTGAATACAACAGGTGTAGTAGACCTCACAGTGAAATGCTACGGTACAGAGTCAATGTGGAGGCTATATACAGGGTATTAAGGTACAGAGTCAATGTGGAGGCTATATACAGGGGGTTACGGTACAGAGTCAATGTGGAGGCTATATACAGGGGGTACCAGTACAGAGTCAATGTGGAGGCTATATACACACCGGTACAGAGTCAATGTGGAGGCTATATACAGGGGGTACCGGTACAGAGTCAATATGGAGGCTATATACAGGGGGTACCAGTACAGAGTCAATGTGGAGGCTATATACAGGGTGGAGGTATACAGGGTGTTACAGAGTCAATGTGGAGGCTATATACAGGGTGTTATGGTACAGAGTCAATGTGGAGGCTATATACAGGGTGTTATGGTACAGAGTCAATGTGGAGGCTATATACAGGGTGTTATGGTACAGAGTCAATGTGGAGGCTATATACAGGGTGTTTCGGTACAGAGTCATTGTGGAGGCTATATACAGGGGGTACCGGTACAGAGTCAATGTGGAGGCTATATACAGGGTATTACGGTACAGAGTCAATGTGCAGGGCACCAGTGTCAAGGTAATTGAGGTAATATATGGGAAGGCTCTTTCAGCATGAATACCCCCGTGCACAAAGCGAGGTCCATGCAGAAATGGTTTGTCGATCAGTGTTTGACTGCATGCACAGAGACCTGACCTCAATCCCATCGAAAGCCTTCGGGATGAATTGGAATGCTGACTGCGGGCCTAATCGCCCAACATCAGTGCCGACCTCACTAATGCTCTTGTGGCTGAATGGAATCAACTCCCCGCAGCAATGTTCCAACATCTAGAGGAAAGCCTTCCCAGAAGAGTGGAGGCTGTTATAGCAGCAATGTACCAACATCTAGTGGAAAGCCTTCCCAGAAGAGTGGAGGCTGTTATAGCAGCAATGTACCAACATCTAGTGGAAAGCCTTCCCAGAAGAGTGGAGGCTGTTATAGCAGCAATGTACCAACATCTAGTGGAAAGCCTTCCCAGAAGAGTGGAGGCTGTTATAGCAGCAATGTTCCAACATCTAGTGGGAAGCCTTCCCAGAAGAGTGGAGGCTGTTAAAGCAGCAATGCTCCAACATCTAGTGGAAAGCCTTCCCAGAAGAGTGGAGGCTGTTATAGCAGCAAAGGGGGGACCAACTACATATTAATGCCCATGATTTTAGAATGAGATGTTCAACAAGCAGGTGTCCACATACTTTTGATCATGTAGTGTATGTTGAATGATAAATATTTAAGGTTGACAGTCTACACATATTACAGATTCATAGAAAGCTTTAGAGAATCTGCGATTTATATTGCAAAATGTCTGGTTTTAGCATCAAGAGTTTTAGACATTGTCAACACCAGTTGCCTGTGGAAAGCTTCATATCATTGGTGCTCAAATACTTTTTTTCCTTCTCAAATCAGGTGTCGTTAACAACGTAAAAGGAATTGATGCCATAAGCCCGTCTTCTAAAGATGAGTTCACAGAGTTTGAAAAGTTGTTAAAAGACAAGATATCACCTTTTGAGACTTCAATACACTATTCCGGCTTCCTGGAGTCCTTGTTTCGAGACCTCTGTCTCTCATGCAAGTATTGATTTAATAATATACCGTTTGAAAAGTAACCGATGATATTGGTCATGCATCTCAATGGTCAGTGGGGCTGTATGTCCCTGTATTATATGAAATACTGTTTTAACTGTGCATCTCTTATGTTACAGTGGAGGTGGAGGACTTGAAGAAAGTCAGCAACTCCCTGACAGTCTTACTAAGTGAAAAACAGAAACAGGAAAAGGTTAGTGGGTTTAAAAAAAAAATCTTTTTCAAAGGGACAGACAAAAAAAAAATCAGTGACAAAACTGACATGCTTTATTTACAAAAAACAAACAAAAGCAAGCTTTTAAAATGGTTACAGACAGAGACATTTATCACCAGTATCCATGGTCTACTTAGACCGGTATTCAGTCATGTTCATTAGGCATCAAACGGAAGACAACAGACTGAAACAGTGAGGCCCTAATGGAAATGATGATCAAATGAATTACTGTCATAAGACAAAACGAGTCTTTATTTCCAACAGCAGCTGAATAAAGGAAAGAAGGAAAAGAAAGGTGTGGTTGCTGCCGGAGGGATGAAGTCCAAGATGAAGGATGACCTATCGGACTACGGCGAGTTCCATGGAGGTTACGCACAAGACTACGAGGACTTCATGTGACGTGACACCAACCCGATTTCTGCGTCTCAAATGACACCCTGTTCCCGATGTAGAACCCTTATATAGGGGATCGGGTGGCATTTAGTAGGCTTCCACTGTCTGTCCCCATTCCCCCTCCGCTCTGCTCCACCCAGCCCCTCAGAGCATGACCTATGACCTATTCTACTGCCCAGAGCCATCCAATGATAACCACCCTTATGTCGCCCACCGCCAGCCGCACACAAACTCGATTCTGAAAGAAGTGTTGAATGGTTTGACGAGGAACGTCTGATTTCAACGGGGTTGTTTCTCCTCGTTAGAAATTCCTTCAACGGTTCCTCGAAACTGACTGACCAATAAGACTGTGTTCTGATACCAAAATGTTTCACCTCCCATAATGAGATGCGAAAACCCAGCAGCAAACTTGTTTTTTTTCCCAATCCTAGAATGAATTTAATTTGATCTTTTAAAAGAAATGATCTGTCAAACTAAATTTAATTGTTACTGTTTGACGAAGGAAAATACATTTTGTGTTCCGTGCAAATCAGATTATTACTATTTTTCTCACTCAAAGGATGGCTATTGGCATTCTGAAATATAATACTACATTGTTATGTAAAGAATATAGTTCTCCAAATGTCAGTTCGGTGCTCATCACATATTACACTTGGGAATATATTGATCCTTGACATCATATAGTATTTTTCAGGAGAACATGTCCAAATAAGTCAAGGAGTTTAGGACCAGTTGAGAAAAGCAACATTGACATGTTAGATAAATTCAGGACTTGGTTTGCATGGTCACATAGTCTACAAATATGTTTTGGGGGGTGAATTCCTAAATTCCGTGTTTATAGAATGTTTAAAGATTGATTACTTGTAGTTGTAAGGAGGGTAATATTGCCCGGAACATTCTTCCCCCTACATTATATTAATTTTCTAGGAAAATAATACAAAATGTTATGAGTAATTTAAGGCTAGGAAGTATTGAAGCCACACAAGTCAATGTGTGAACAGAGGCCCATATACTGCTGAAATGAATATGATGTAACCATAGTCTTAACTGTCCGTGTATTTTAATGGAGGAATGATGGCGCTGAAAATAATCTGTTATGTAGCATTTCAATAAATAGTCAGTAGTCAAGTAGAAAACACAGCGCTGACCATTTCATCCTGGGCCTGTGTTCACAAAACGTCTGAGTAGATACGCTGATCTAGAATCAGATCCCCCCCTTTATTCATTATGATCAGAAAAGGCTAAACTGATCCTAGAGCAGCACTGCTACGCTGAGAAACCCAGTATAATCACTTCCACTGAGTTGAAGCAACAATCACTCTAGGTCTCCTTGGCATAACTTTGCACGGCTTGTATCAAGTGAGGTGAGAAACAGACCAAATGTATTTAGGAAAGAAGGTTGTAATCACTTGTTTTTCTTTTTCACAGCACATTTTCAGGATTGGTAATGGAAATATAAACATAATATTAAAGACTAGTTGTCTTATTTTATCCACCTAATTTAATAAAATCATTTTTTTAAAAAAGTATATTTTTTTTAATGCATTTTAGAATTTGGATAATTTTGGCTAAACAAATATGATGTATTTTTAATGTTATTTATGGGTTGATCTGCTAATTGCGCCCAGAGCATAACGGGGAAGAGTGGTGAACGAGTTACCGACTAACTACCATAACGTCAAAAGAAATAACTACCTTCAACAAACAGTCTCCATTGGGGGAATTCATCTCGTTCATCAGACGACTTGAATCAGTGTTTTTGTCAACGTATTGTGACATGGAATCCATGTGGGAAATATATTGGATTTGGAAGAAGAAAAAAGGTCTCGACTTGTTTCGAGGGTGACATTTCAAACCACAATATTATGTCGTCATGGTAACCACAATATTATGTCGACACGGTAACCACAATATTATGTCGTAACCACAATATCATGGTAACCCCATTTGAACATAGACAAACCTTGCAATGCAAGTTGAACATGTTGCTTTAAAACAATGTCATGTCCACGATCAGAAGAAAGAAAACAATAGGCTACGCAGTACATCCTACTGGAAAAATAGCTATGATAGTTGTCACTGACTATTACCAATGAGCTATCGTGTGAATGATTGTCGAAAGGTCTCCACTTGAAAACGAAATAGATTCACTGTTGCTATCGAAGTCATTCTGAAGGGTAGATTTAAGAGATGCAAATGATCCTGCTTTATCACTATTTAGGCCTGTAAAGTGAGTGTACAAAACATTAGGAACACCTTCCTAAATTTGAGTTGCACCCCCTTTTGCCCTCAGAACAGACTCAAAGTATATTTGGGTACAAAAATAAAATCTTAATTAAAACAATAGCAGGGCATAACCAGTCATTATTATTCCTGAACTCTACAAGGTGTTGAAGGCGTTCCACAGGGATGCTGGCACATGTTGACTCCAATGCTTCCCACAGTTGTGTCAAGTTGGCTGGATGACCTTTGGTGGTGGACCATTCTTGATACACACGGGAACTGTTGAGCGTGAAAAACCCAGCAGCGTTGCAGTTCTTGACACAAACCATCTACTACCATACCCCGTTCAAAGGCACGTAAATATTTTTTGGTCTTGCCCATTAACCCTCTGAATGACACACAAACCCAATCCATGTCTCAATTGTCTCAAAGCTGAAGAATCCTTCTTTAACCCGTCTCCTCCCCTTCATCTACACTGATGGAAGTGGATTTAACAAGTTACATCAGTAAGGGATTTTAGCTTTCACCTGGATTCACCTGGTCAGTCTGTATCATGGAAAGAGCAGGTTTTGTATGTATACATCATTTGCAAAGTCATCAACAGCTACTGTTTCGATTCAACCCAAAAAAATAGACAATACAATGGTTTCAGGTTCTGTTAGATTTCAAATGTATTGATACAGTATTCACAATCTCCGCTGTGGAGCTTTGCAGACTTCTGGTGCAACCAATTACCTTCAGATCTTATTTAGGGGCTTCATAGCAAAGGGGAGGGGCTTCACAGCAAAGGGGAGGGGCTTCACAGCAAAGGGGGTGAATATACATATATGGAAGCACCACTTTTGCATTTTATATTTATTTAAAAAAAAAAATTCTGAACCAAGTTATTTTTTACATTTCACTTCAACAATTTGGACTATTTTGAGTCTGTCCATTACATGAAATCCAAATAAAAATCAATTCAAATTACAGGTTGTAATGTAACAAAATGGGAAAAACAGCAAGGGTATGAATACTTCCGCAAAGCTCTGTATTTAGTGACCCGCTCCTCTGGGCTGCAGTGACCCGCTCCTCTGGGCTGCAGTGATCCGCTCCTCTGGGCTGCAGTGACCCGCTCCTCTGGGCTGCAGTGACCCGCTCCTCTGGGCTGCAGTGACCCGCTCCTCTGGGCTGCAGTGACCTCTGGGCTGCAGTGATCCGCTCCTCTGGGCTGCAGTGGCTCCTCTGGGCTGCAGTGACCCGCTCCTCTGGGCTGCAGTGACCCGCTCCTCTGGGCTGCAGTGACCAGTCTCCTCTGGGCTGCAGTGACCCGCTCCTCTGGGCTGCAGTGACAGTCTGGGCTGCAGTGACCCGCTCCACTGGGCTGCAGTGACCCGCTCCTCTGGGCTGCTACACCTGCAACGTGGTACTCTCCTCTGAGACAGTCTGCTACACCTGCAACGTGGTACTCTCCTCTGAGACAGTCTGCTACACCTGCTACGTGGTACTCTCCTCTGAGACAGTCTGCTACACCTGCAATGTGGTACTCTCCTCTGAGACAGTCTGCTACACCTGCTACGTGGTACTCTCCTCTGCTACACCTGCTACTCTCCTCTGAGACAGTCTGCTACACCTGCTACGAGGTACTCTCCTCTGAGACAGTCTGCTACACCTGCTACGTGGTACTCTCCTCTCCTCTGCTACACCTGCTACGTGGTACTCTCCTCTGAGACAGTCTGCTACACCTGCAACGTGGTACTCTCCTCTGAGACAGTCTGCTACACCTGCTAAGTGGTACTCTCCTCTGAGACAGTCTGCTACACCTGCTACGTGGTACTTTCCTCTGAGACAGTCTGCTACACCTACAACGTGGTACTCTCCTCTGAGACAGTCTGCTACACCTGCTACGTGGTACTCTCCTCTGAGACAGTCTGTTACACCTGCTACGTGGTACTCTCCTCTGAGACAGTCTACTACACCTGCAACGTGGTACTCTCCTCTGAGACAGTCTGCTACACCTGCAACGTGGTACTCTCCTCTGAGACAGTCTGCTACACCTGCAACGTGGTACTCTCCTCTGAGACAGTCTGCTACACCTGCTACGTGGTACTCTCCTCTGCTACACCTACAACGTGGTACTCTCCTCTGAGACAGTCTGCTACACCTGCTACGTGGTACTCTCCTCTGAGACAGTCTGCTACACCTGCGTGGTACTCTCCTCTGAGACAGTCTGCTACACCTGCTATGTGGTACTCCTCTGAGACAGTCTGCTACACCTGCAACGTGGTACTCTCCTCTGAGACAGTCTGCTACACCTGCAACGTGGTACTCTCCTCTGAGACAGTCTGCTACACCTGCTACGTGGTACTCTCCTCTGAGACAGTCTGCTACACCTGCTATGTGGTACTCTCTCTGAGACTCTGCTACACCTACAACGTGGTACTCTCCTCTGAGACAGTCTGCTACACCTGCTACGTGGTACTCTCCTCTGAGACAGTCTGCTTCACCTGCAACGCGGTACTCTCCTCCGACAGTCTGCTACACCTACATAACAGAACCAGTAGAAAGTGAGAATAAAGCCTGGTCCAACAATGGGCTGGTTGTGCTCTGAACATCCTTATGTAAAAAAATTGAAGACATAGTTCCTCAAGAAAGATTTATTTTTTATTCACAAGCACTGGTGGTAATCTGAGTACAGTAAAACAATGTCTGTCTTCATTCGGTCAATCCACAGACATCTTGGATATCTCAGTTACAATCACATGCTTCTGAAACTTCACACGAGATACAACTAAGATGATAAAAATCAAGAGGATGTAGGCTGCTTTTCCATTCAATTAGAATTCTAAAAGGTTATTAGTAAGACAGAGATAAATCAGATAAAAGCACAGTTTTGCAGGCCACAGCCTGTCTGAAAGCACAACATCTATTATCCACTTTTATGTTTGGATGTTCAGGGAATACAAAAGGAATTATACTTAAAAGGTTGATTTAAAAATTGGTAGATAAGTGATTGTTGGGCTCCTGAGTAGCGTAGAGGTCTAAGGCACTGCATCGAAGTGCTAGAGACGTCACTCCAAACCCTGGTTTGATTCCAGGCTGTATCACAACCGGCCGTGATTAGGAGTCCCATACTGCGGCGCACAATTGGCCCAGTGTCGTCCGGGTTTTGCCCGGTCGGTAGACCGTCATTGTAAATAAGAATTAGTTCTTAACTGACTTGCCTAGTTAAATAAAAGGTTAAATAAATGAGTCGAGAGGAGGAAACAAAAGAAGAGGATGAAGAGGAAGAGGTTGGACGAAGATGAGGAAGAGGAGGTGTGGTGAGCTTTAGTGTTAATACTGGAGAAAGGCCTGTCCCAGTCTCTCTCTATATGTACCACTAATGTAAATGTAAATATCAAAACAGATACCAAACATTAAGAAACTATTAGGAAGAGAAGAGTAACTGCAATGAAATAAACCAGGGACCTGTGGAAAGAAGCCCCTGATCTCCTCGTGTCCGCCAGCAGGGGAGCTCAGACACAGCGCCTCAGCTCAGGACACAGCGCCTCAGCTCAGGACACAGCGCCTCAGCTCAGGACACAGCGCCTCAGCTCAGGACACAGCGCCTCAGCTCCTGCTGTAACAGCGGTGGACAGCCTCAGGACACAAGGCTGTAACGGGTCCATTCCACCAAGCTCTGGCTCACCCTCACGTGTCTGAAGGACGCACTGTGGTCCTCTGACAACTTGTTGGTAGGGAAACGCATGGAGACCACCCATCAGACAGTGGCCTTGATAGCCACGGAAGCCCTGAGGTGGTATGGACAAAATAGAGCCTCGACCCCAGACAAAGTATCACCCACAACATCTAAGGTCCCGGCCTGACAGTGCTGCAGCGCCGAGGGGAGGGATCTCTTCTGGGCCCTGAAGGATGGGGCGGAGTTGATTCGGAAGAGCAGGAGGAGGCAAATTTGATAAGGACTCACCTCGTTCCTGCACAAAGGAGAGAAGACCTCTTTTTTAATAAAGGGACTTTTAAACCGTTTACATGTCTTTAAAAGGTATACTCGTTTGAATTATATGTTCACATTTGAAATGGTTTTACAGATTGGATATGTTTAAAAGTACTTCTTTCTTAGGGTGTTTTGTTTTAATAACATGTACTTTTAACATATGTTTCAACGCAGTTTTTTATGCATATTATGTCGTTTTAAAGCATACAAATGATTATGTTAAAAGTATGAGCTATTTTAAGAAACGCTGCGACAATAACCATTTATCCAAAATAAAATAAATCTGTTCTTATCAGTTTAATATCTGATATGTCCTCTATCTGGGGACAATATATTAAATGGATTTTTCCACAGTGAAGTAGGTTATACATAACTGTGCCATTATGCAGAATTCTGATTGTGTGCTGTCATAATTAGCTTGTATGAAATTTGAAGCTTATAGGCTTCTGTAGGGCTAAACCTGCCGAGCTGAAAACATGCGATTTAGAAGGGTTTGATTATATGCCCAGGCTTTTATTTTACAATTAGTATCAGCAACGATCTGGAGCCGTCTGTCAGTAATACCCACATACATTTATTTTAGCGATCATTTTGGACATGTAGCCTATTGTAATCATTATGGAACTATGTAGCAGGTTAAACCTGGAGCCTGGCGCACGGTTCACGACGACTGGACTGTTGTCATACAGTTCCACGATTAGTGAGAATGAAAGTAGATTTGTAGGATTATAGTTCAACCACTATTGGACACTTTCTCCACATTCCAATATTTCATGGATGGAACTTAAATATGACAACTTTCAGTATGAATCAAAACAGTGCATGTTTTATTCATCGATATACAGTATTTCACGAGTAGATAGATGCTCTCCAACCCAATAGGCCTATTGGTATTTTATGTGCATGATATGAAGTTTGCTGTAGTGACTGACTAAGCTTAACTGTAAAAGTGTGCCTCAACAGAGCCATGTTTACAAAAGTGTATTATGCGAAGCACACATTTAGTTAGGCAGCCAGGACCGTAGGATGCATTGTCGGTCTAGCTCTCACTGCAGTCCAGTGCCATGGACATCTTTGAAGTTTGGCCTCTAGTAATTTAGGAGGGCAACTTTATAAAGGTCTCCTCACAATGACCTTATCATGCAAGGCTCTACAGACAGATTTAAAAAACATAGGCTATTTTTATTTCATGCATTATTTGTGTTGATGATGTACTATGTAATGAAGTCGAGTGGTTCAACATTAAAATGCATTTTGATTGAACACACAGCTTGAACAAGGCGACGGTCGGTGGAAGTCTGGCGCCACCAAGTGGACAATTATTTTACCTGAGATATTTTGTAAAAGATCAAATGTTGTGTCAATATTGTTATCTGCAAATTGTTTCATACACCCCTATTTGATAGATTATTATTCCAGATTAGCTGTAAATCTGCTTTTATTAGAATCATTACGTTAGAGCAAGTCTGTCAATGATGCCTAGAAAGTGGTGCAAGTGAGAACAGGTGTTTTCTGGAAGTTTTGTTGCATTTCCTTTGAAAACAGCTCATCTGTATTTTTGTACATCATTTTATACACATACAAACGGCATAAAAGCATCAAGGCCGAGTGGCTTCACCACCTTTCTAGGCATCATTGACAGACTTGCTCAAACGTAATGATTCTAATAAAAGTAACATCCGGGTAACTCGGTCTAATTTATATTTACAATGGCAGGGGGTGCACCGTTCCTGGAGGTACTGCAATACCAGGTCGATGCGTGGAGTGGACGGAGCAAGCCCCTATTCCATCTCCCTATTCCAAAAATCAATTTAATATATGGTCCCCAGATAGGGGACGTATCAGATATTAAACTGATAAGAACAGATACTACACTTGATCTTAGCCAAAAGGCCGAGAAGCGATACCGCAATGCTTTCGGGAGGAAGGTGCCGTTCTCAGACACGTCAAATCCGGTAAAGGTTACACCAAAATGAGCTCTGTACACTTTACAACAAATATCAAAGATGATGCTATTTAAAATGAATGGTGACATAGACTGGGAGTTGATCAACGTCGGGAAAAGACACTTTTCACTGTTACAATGTAACACATTGGAAGGTTCCAAAGGGACGTGGACATCCGCCCTCCAATCGGAAACGAGACAAATCCTTATTGAGTTAATACCAGATTTACAGCTAAATTGGAATAAGAATCTATCAAATAGGGGTTGGAGAAATAATTCATATTGACATAACATGTTCTTTTATATAATATCTCAGGAAACGTTGATGCCACAAGGGAACTAAAATAATTGTCCACTTGGTGGCGCCAGACTTCCACCGACCGTCGCCTCTCCTATGTGGTCAATCAAAACGCATTTGAATGTTGAACCACTTTGAAAACTATATTTAACTAGGCAAGTCAATTCAGAACAAATTCTTATTTTCAATGACGGCCTAGGAACAGTGGATTAACTGCCTTGTTCAGGGGGCAGAACAATAGATTTGTACCTTGTCAGCTCAGTGATTTGATCCAGCAACCTCTCAGTTACTGGCCCACAATGCTCTAACTACTAGGCTATTTGCCGCCCCAGTTGACTTCAATACATACACCAACGCAAAAATAGCCTATGTATTTTTAAATCTGTCTGTAGAGCCTTGCATGATAAGGTCATTGTGAGGAGGCCTTTATAAAGTTGCCCTCCTAAATTACTAGAGGCCAAACTTCAAAGATGTCCATGACACTGGACTGCAGTGAGAGCTAGACCGACAATGCATCCTACGGTCCTGGCTGCCTAACTAAATGTGTGCTCAGCATAATACACTTTTGTAAACATGGCTCTGTTGAGGCATACTTTTACAATTAAGCTTAGTCAGTCACTACAATAAACTTCATATCATGCACATAAATTGCCATTACGCAGAAAATACTTTATATTGATGAATAAAAACTACACTGGTTTGATTCATCCTGAAAGTTAGGTTTAGGCTACGACATGATACTGTCCCTGTACCCATCATTGGTTCCTACAACCTATCCTATGAAAGAAAGTTTACAACATAGGTGAACACAGGTTGAGAGATATTTTGAGTAATCAAGGTGACAGACATTATTGACACATTCAATACCGCCTTGTTCAATCTTGCCTTCATCTAGCGGATCTAGAGTGTAATCATTAGTCCAACATTTGCAAATGAGAGTTTCCATTGGACAAATTCAGGTATGTTTATCCCTGTTTGGTTCCGTTTGCTTTCGCTTTAAGAAACGTTTTTCAACAGAATGAATACACCCCTGATCACACGCAAACACAGATCATTTTCAAAACAGCACGATCCCTTTGATCGTTGGATAATTCCTTCTGGCACCTACGTGCTCTCCTCCTCTGACCTTTAACCTTCGCTTGTGGACTTCAGTGCACAACACATCAGCTGTCTGTGACCAGGCGAAAAAAAACCTTACCAAGCCAAACCTTCATATCATAACCACTAACTGCTACACACAGCCTACAATAGAGTACCACATTATGAGTCATAATACCCATAACACCTAGCTGTCAAACAGGGAAATGGTTCCAAGTATTTCGGCAAGGCCATTTTCTTGCCTGCAGAAATTCTCCCCCCACTTCTAATTTACTTCATTTTGTGGCTAGAGTCAAACACTTTCTGTGGCACATATCAGAGTCAAATAGTTTCTGTGGCACATATCAGAGTCAAATAGTTTCTGTGGCACATATCAGAGTCAAATAGTTTCTGTGGCACATATCAGAGTCAAATAGTTTCTGTGGCACATAGAGTCAAATAGTTTCTGTGGCACATAGAGTCAAATAGTTTCTATAGAACAAACGTCACGATAGGCAACACGAAAGGAATAATTAATGTATGTGTGTTACATTAAACATAGATGAGGGAGTAAAATGTAGTCAAGCAATAAACATTTCAGAACAACTACTAGTTGAATAAGACATGGGAGAGATGATGAATTTTGGCAAAGAGATTTATTTATAGACTAATACACTTGAAACAAAGCAAACGCGAAAAATGCAGACAACACACAGTGGGGCAAAAAAGTATTTAGTCAGCCACCAATTGTGCAAGTTCTCCCACTTATTTTCCACCATAATTTGCAAATAAATACATTAAAAATCCTACAATGTGATTTTCTGGATTTTTTTTCTCTCATTTTGTCTGTCATAGTTGAAGTGTACCTGTGATGAAAATTACAGGCCTCTCTCATCTTTTTAAGTGGGAGAACTTGCACAATTGGTGGCTGACTAAATACTTTTTTGCCCCCACTGTATATTGACTATGACAGCTGATATGAATGGTGAGTTGATCATCACATCAACGTTTATTCGTCACGTGCACAGGATACAGGGTGTAAACGGTACAGTGAAGTGTTTACGTGCATCATATATACATTACAATACAATACGCCCGGTCTCGGAAGCTAAGCAAGGTCAGGCCTGGTTAGTCCTTGGATGGGAGACTGCCTGGGAAAACCAGGTGCTGTCAGCATTTTTGTAGCTCATGGTACTGCACTCTTGTACTATTTAAATTAGGAAACAACCTATTACAGTTTCTCAATCGTCTACAAGCATTTTTTTTGGAACAAGGTTGTTGAGTTTTGAGAACAAAGCCCATAAGACACAGAGCTGTTGCAAAACAGTAAATGGATTTTCAAAATGTAGACCATATATTAAATAGATTTTTGGAATAGGGAGATGGAATAGGGGCTTGCTCCGTCCACTCCACATCCACCTGGTATTGCAGTACCTCCAGGAACGGTGCACCCCCTGCCGTTGTAAAGGAAAAGTAGACCAAGTTAACCGGGTGGCTCTTTTATCAGAATCATGATGGATATTACATTTGAGGTAGTTAACTAGTGACTCCCCATCCCGCATGAGGGAGCGTAATTATCGACTGACACTAATTAGCATAACGCAACGGACATAAATATCCCTAGAAAATAATTCATATTCATGAACATCACAAGTGAAATATATTTGAGACACAGCTTAGCCTTTTGTTAATCACCCGGTCATCTCAGATTTTCAAAATATGCTTTACAGCCAAAGCTAGACAAGCATTTGTGTAAGTTTATCGATAGCCTAGCATAGCATTTTGTCCAGCTAGCAGCAGGTAACTTGGTCACGGAAATCAGAAAAGCAATCAAATTAAATCGTTTACCTTTGATGAGCTTCGGATGTTTTCACTAAGGAGACTCCCAGTTAGACAGCAAATGTTCCTTTTTTCCCCAAAAATATTATTTTTGTTGGCAAAATAGCTCCGTTTTTTCTTCATGTTTGGCTGAGAAATCTCACTGAAAACACCGAAAAATATTACAAATTAGCTCCATAAATATCGACAGAAACATGGCAAACGTTGTTTATAATCAATCCTCAAGGTGTTTTTCAAAGTGGCCTGCTATAGGACAGACACTTCAAAACACAGCCTGCTATAGGTCAGAGACTTCAAAAAGTGGCCTGCTATAGGACAGACACTTCAAAAAGTGGCCTGCTATAGGACAGACACTTCAAAAAGTGGCCTGCTATTGGACAGACACTTCAAAAAGTGGATTGCTATAGGACAGACACTTCAAAAAGTGGCCTGCTATAGGACAGACACTTCAAAAAGTGGCCTGCTATTGGACAGACACTTCAAAAAGTGGCCTGCTATAGGACAGACACTTCAAAAAGTGGATTGCTATAGGACAGACACTTCAAAAAGTGGATTGCTATAGGACAGAAACTTCAAAACGCGACCGATCTGTTTCTAAACGCACTACTTCACGTCTGAGCTCCAAAAGCCCAGGCCACTTTGGAGAATTTAAACTATGAATGAAACACAGAACACGTATTGGAATTGTTTAGTAAACCAGATGAAGAAATAATTGAAAGGTTAGAGTAGACCTATGTTCAGAGACTAACTTCCACAATCTATGTTTACAAGCCATTCAAAATGTATTTCATGTGACGTTAAAATGGTGAGAGGCCAGTACGCTTTTAACCCCTTGGGTACCTTACAATCACAGCAATCCTGAAACTGCCGGGTAGGGCAACAGGTACGCATGCTTTTTCCTCGCGTGTATGTTTTCTTCAAATGATGACACTAGTGCAGACCTCTGCGTAGTTTGATCTGTCGACCTAACGAGCTACATGTATTTGGGTCAGAGAAGACATTGTTTTCCTGTACCTTTAAGAGTGGGGCGCAGTGTGCAGGACTACACTGGGGACGTAAATTCAAACACTTGGCTCCTCCTAATTTTACGGTTTCGTTTCCTGGAGGTCGAGCCTGTCGTGTTGTTGACAAAAACACGTAACAAATATCGTTTTTTACTGGGCAAAATGGGTCAGTCGTTGCCGACCCCGGACTGCGAGCCCTCGGTGTGTCCTTTGTGCCACGGTTTCTGTCGGAATCCGACCGCGCTGAGATGCAAACATATTTTCTGCTACTGCTGTATACAGGAGTTATGGAGTGGTTCGCCCACCGGTCCATACTACTGCCCCGAGTGCAAGGAGGAGTACAAGACATTACCGGTGGGGTTCAAGAGAGACACTACCGCAAGTCCGTGGCGACATGAAGCGCCTGCACGTACACGCACCACCGCAGCCACAGGTAACTTCCCGAATTCACCAGACACTTCTGCCCATGCGCAATTAGGCTGGGGACAACGATACAGGGGTTTATTCATTACGCCGATTCTGTTACAAAACGTTTTGCAACACAAACCGTTTATTTCAAACGGAAAACCTTTTGCAACGAAAACGAGAATTTAATATTGGACCAATTCTGATAGGTCCCTCCACGCTTCATTCCGTTTGCTCTGTTTGGTTCATAAACGGTAAACGGTTTCCCGTTCCAATAAATACACCCCAGGTTCGCTGACTAGTCATGGGAACGAACATTTCCAAAGGTAGGCTACTGCTGGGGAAGATGTACCTGTGTAATGGTACTTGGCCTACAGTTTAAAACAATAACACATTGTTTAATATGGTGATGATGACTTGGCTATGATAGAAACATTAACAACAATATTACGCTATATTGACTGACGCACACGAGTAACGACACAGGTCAAAGTCTACTGAAGTCCATTGACTTGCCTTAAAATCAATCGACCTTATTCTATCTTAAAATAATATGATATTTATGATATTTCCCATCATTTTTTAACTCTGCATCATTGGGAAGGGTTTGTAAAGCAAGCATTTCGCTTAAAGTCTACACCTGTTGTATTCTGTGCTGTGACAAATACAATTTGATTTGATTTAGCTAGGTTTGTGTCCTTTTGATGTAACCTAAGTAGGCCTAATCACTACTAATTTATTTGTGTTATGTATGTTGTGTTGGGTATACAAGGCAGAGCCAATGAAGAGGATGTCATTGAGATCAATTCGGCGGGCTGGACCCTTGGGAAGAGAGCCTCCATCTCTCAATCCAAGCGTCTGTTAGGGAAGAGACCAGCCAGTTCTCCTGTCCCAGGAGGCCATCTTCACGACAACAAGAGACAAGCCACTGGCAGCTCCTCTTCCTCCCACTCCAGTGGACAGTCTGGTGACCGTAAGAGACCCGCCACTTCCTCTTCCTCCTCTTCAGCCAATCAGAACACGTCGTCTGACGTCGAGTTGTCCAGTGAGGAGGAGGTGCCAGCAGCACCATTCTCCTTAGCAACCAAACCGTCTAGTACTGCGTCCGTCGCCGTCAGAGGTCCGGACCTGACACGTGATAGGTCTAGGTCCCCTAGGAGAGACCCACCCATTGAGCTGGACCAACCCCCTGCTGCAACAGAACCTCTTACAAGAGAACCCCTGAATGACCCTAGAAAATCACCTGAAGCAGCCGCAGGTCACATGACCAACACATCGCCAAGAAGAATCACCACCGTTGAACTGGACCCACCTCCACCCCCTGCAAGAGATCCGTACACACCCGCCAAGAATCCTGCTGAAACGACCCAAACAAGCCATTTACGTTTAGCCACCCCTACGAAGGAGAAGCCTGTTGAAGCTGAGCGGGAGCCTCTTCCAGAGATCTCCAACAGATCTGGTCCAATCGGCACCTCCACCTCTCCTACCCGTGCTGCCAACAACCTGTCCCCTGGACGTACCAACCTGTCCCCCAGCCTGGCTCGTCAAACCTCTAGGGAGACCTTCCTACCCTGCCACTATTGCCCCAGCCAGGGCTCTCTCCCTGCGGTGAAGACCTGCCTAGTGTGTGGAGCCTCCATGTGCTCCGACCACCTCCGGCCTCACCTGGAGTCCCCTGTCTTCCAGAGCCACACCCTGGTACCCCCTGTGGAGGACACCTCACCCTGGAGGTAAGGTTTCACTCTTATTTGGGGAGAATCTCAATTGTATTTCCTTTTCTGAGCTGCACAAAGTGAAATTCCTAACAACTTTGCAGTAACGTCTTGAATTCTTGTAAATACTTTTTGTTTCAACATTTCATTTAAAGTTGACGATTGTTTTATTTAATTTATGACAAATCATTAAACAACTGGCAGCAAGCTGTAGTATAACTTACATTGTCATCAGGTGCCCGGAACACCAGGAGATGAACCGAATCTACTGCCGTCAGTGTAGTGTGTGTGTCTGTACCGTGTGTACCGTGATCGGATCGCACCGGGACCACGCTTGCGTCAGCATCAGAGAGGCTGAGAGGGAGCTGAGGGTGAGAAACGGAGGAGTATTTACCAAACACATACCAACATACCAAAAAAATACCTGATCACATCCCAGTTGTATGAGCCGTAGTATTACTGTTGTCTAAGTATCGTTAGTGGTGAATAAACATATCACACGTGTTATAGTATAAATGCGTGTTTCAGAGAGCTAAAGCATGTTTTCTATTGACGGCAGGATGACGTCACTGTGTTTTTGTCTTGCAGGGGAACCTGAAACAGGAGATGAAGAAGATGCAGGGAACGGAACAGTCTTTAATCAGCAGAGTGACTGAGATGACAGAGAAGAAACAGAGATTCCAGGTAAGAACAGGACCTCAGTTGGACCAGGTATTTTTTTTTTTTAGGTCTGACCTGACGCAAAAGCCTAATAATGTACACACCCTGTATCCCTCTAAATCAAATGTTACAGTTCACCATACAGTGAAATGCTGAATACAACAGGTGTAGTAGACCTTACAGTGAAATGCTGAATACAACAGGTGTAGTAGACCTTACAGTGAAATGCTGAATACAACAGGTGTAGTAGACCTTACAGTGAAATGCTGAATACAACAGGTGTAGTAGACCTTACAGTGAAATGCTGAATACAACAGGTGTAGTAGACCTCACAGTGAAATGCTGAATACAACAGGTGTAGTAAACCTCACAGTGAAATGCTGAATACAACAGGTGTAGTAGACCTCACAGTGAAATGCTGAATACACCAGGTGTAGTAGACCTTACAGTGAAATGCTGAATACAACAGGTGTAGTAGACCTGACAGTGAAATGCTGAATACAACAGGTGTAGTAGACCTTACAGTGAAATGCTGAATACAACAGGTGTAGTAGACCTCACAGTGAAATGCTGAATACAACAGGTGTAGTAGACCTTACAGTGAAATGCTGAATACAACAGGTGTAGTAGACCTCACAGTCAAATGCTGAATACAACAGGTGTAGTAGACCTCACAGTCAAATGCTGAATACAACAGGTGTAGTAGACCTTACAGTGAAATGCTGAATACAACAGGTGTAGTAGACCTTACAGTGAAATGCTGAATACAACAGGTGTAGTAGACCTTACAGTGAAATGCTGAATACAACAGGTGTAGTAGACCTTACAGTGAAATGCTGAATACAACAGGTGTGGTAGACCTTACAGTGAAATGCTGAATACAACAGGTGTTTTTTATTTAATTTAATTTCACCTTTATTTAACCAGGTAGGCTAGTTGAAAACAAGTTCTCATTTGCAACTGCGACCTGGCCAAGATAAAGCAAAGCAGTGTGAGCAGACAACACAGAGTTACACATGGAGTAAACAATTAACAAGTCAATAACACAGTAGAAAAAAAAGGGGGGAAATCAAATCAAATCAAATTTATTTATATAGCCCTTCGTACATCAGCTGATATCTCAAAGTGCTGTACAGAAACCCAGCCTAAAACCCCAAACAGCAAGCAATGCAGGTGTAGAAGCACGGTGGCTAGGAAAAACTCCCTAGAAAGGCCAAAACCTAGGAAGAAACCTAGAGAGGAACCAGGCTATGTGGGGTGGCCAGTCCTCTTCTGGCTGTGCCGGGTGGAGATTATAACAGAACATGGCCAAGATGTTCAAATGTTCATAAATGACCAGCATGGTCGAATAATAATAAGGCAGAACAGTTGAAACTGGAGCAGCAGCACAGTCAGGTGGAAGTTGAAACTGGAGCAGCAGCAGGAAAAGAGTCTATATACATTGTGTGCAAAAGGCATGAGGAGGTAGGTGAATAATTACAATATAGTGTAGTAGACCTCACAGTGAAATGCTGAATACAACAGGTGTAGTAGACCTTACAGTGAAATGCTGAATACAACAGGTGTAGTAGACCTCACAGTGAAATGCTGAATACAACAGGTGTAGTAGACCTCACAGTGAAATGCTGAATACAACAGGTGTAGTAGACCTTACAGTGAAATGCTGAATACAACAGGTGTAGTAGACCTCACAGTGAAATACCGAATACAACAGGTGTAGTAGACCTTAGGCTATATACAGGGTGTTATGGTACAGAGTCAATGTGGAGGCTATATACAGGGTATTACAGTACAGAGTCAATGTGGAGGCTATATACAGGGGTTCCGGTACAGAGTCAATGTGGAGGCTATATACAGGGTGTTACGGTACAGAGTCAATGTGGAGGCTATATACAGGGTATTACAGTACAGAGTCAATGTGGAGGCTATATACAGGGTATTACAGTACAGAGTCAATGTGGAGGCTATATACAGGGGTTCCGGTACAGAGTCAATGTGGAGGCTATATACAGGGGTACCGGTACAGAGTCAATGTGGAGGTTATATACAGGGGGTACCGGTACAGAGTCAATGTGAAGGTTATATACAGGGGGTACTGGTACAGAGTCAATGTGGAGGCTATATACAGGGGGTACCGGTACAGAGTCAATGTGGAGGCTATATACAGGGGGTACTGGAACAGAGTCAATGTGCAGGGGCACCAGTGTCGAGGTAATTGAGGTAATATGTACATGTAGGTAGAGTTAAAGTGACTGTGCATAGATAATACACAGAGTAGCAGCAGCGTAGAAGAGGAGGGGGGTGGGGGTCCATGACCAGGGTCCATGATGCTCCATGACCAGGGTCCATGATGCTCCATGACCAGGGTCCATGATGCTCCATGACCAGGGTCCATGATGCTCCATGACCAGGGTCCATGATGCTCCATGACCAGGGTCCATGATGCTCCATGACCAGGGTCCATGATGCTCCATGACCAGGGTCCATGATGCTCCATGCATTAGACGCACTACTACACTGGATGTGTCTGTACGTTAGGCGTTTGGATACAACTATGTCTACATACTGTCACTATGTCAACCCTGACTCCTCCTCTCCCCAGGTGTTGCTAGGTGACGCGCGTGCGGGTGTGCAGCAGCAGTACGAGACCATGCGTGAGGCCCTGCAGCAGGAGGAGGACACGGCCCTGCTGTGTGTGACTCGGGTAAATAAGGAAGAGAACCCAGGCTCAACTCTAGCCTAAAAAACAAACAATGAATCTGGGCTTGGAAGTCAACCGAGGTGGCTGTAAACCTGCAAATGCATGTATTCTAGTAGGATAATGGTGGCTTAAAGCTGAAAATAAGAGAAACAAAGCCTTAATTGTGACTGCAATTAAAGGGGGGGAGAAACAGTTCAAGGCTAGAACAAAATCATGGGCTATACTTTAAGTAGGAACACCGTTGTCGCGCAGCCTGGCTCAATATAAGTAGGCTTTGATTGAAGCTTAGCGTTACATTCAAATCTCCCTACCATCACATCACAGCCAATATGACACCAATGTCCGTGACAACTGGAATTCGTCCTGATTGGAGGTACACAACACACTCCCTGCCTCTCGTCATGAGGTGGAAGTGACAGTCCGGGTGTTACCTAGAACCACATACTGGATTTTTAACAAGGTCGTTAGCATTAGGCAACAAAGACAATGTCTTGCCCTGACCTAGCTCAATATCTAGGTGTCCATGAAGTGACCATCGACTTGCCACCTTTCGTACTGAATAAGTTTGTAGGGGGCAACAGTTTGATTAAATATATAATTTATCGCTCTCATGTGCTCATTTCTGTCCATGAAGAACCGAAGATGTGCTACCTATTTGTAGCATTTCTGACATTTCTAACATGTTTATTTGTTTTAAATCCAAAGCTCAGTTCTAACACTGGGTCTCAACTCAGTTGCTTGGCAACAACACAATTAATACTAAATGACAAAAGCCTGCTCGTCGAACATCTCATTCCACAATCATGGGCATTAATATTGAGTTGTCGCCCCCCTTTGCTGCTATAACAGCCTCCACTCTTCTGGGAAAGCTTTCCATTAGATGTTGGACCATTGCTGCGGGGACTGATGTTGGGTGATTAGGCCTGGCTCGCAGTCGGCGTTCCAATTAATCCCAAAGTTGTTCGTTGAGGTCAGGGCTTTGTGCAGGCCAGTCAAGTTCTTCCACGCCGAACTCGACAAACCATTTCTATATAGACTTGTCATGATGAAACAGGAGAGGGCCTTCCCCAAACTTCAAATGGCTAGCTAAACATGACATGTAAACAGATAAACAGAGCCTCTGTTGTACACTGACTGCAGCTTGGTAGCATCAGAAAAACTCCACGGTTTCTAACATCCATAATAAATTCCAGTACGCTGCTTCTCCTGTCTTCTTGCCATTTTAATTCCGAATGTGTGCTGATTTAACAGTGCCAAACTAACAAAGACCTGGTATTGCAGTACCTCCAGGAACGGTGCACCCCCTGCCGTTGTAAATATAACTTATATTATTTTACTTTCACTTTAATCTGAATGTGTGCTGATTTAACAGTGCCAAACGAAACAACTCTGCCAGGTGTTGGATATTTGTCAACAACTCTGCTATGCAAGGCCATTCCAGTGGCGCAGCTCAGGCTTTTCATGTGGAAATCTTGTATAATGCACACATTTAACAGAGAATCTACTTCCAGTGTACAAACCATGACAATTAAAAAATAAATAATAATAAATAAATGTAAAAAATTAAGTGAGAAGTAAGCATTAGTCTGAAGAAAGGAAATTCCCATGAGCACCACGATGCCTACTCCACCCATGCTCTACCAAGGTTTTACAGCACCACGATGCCTACTCCACCCATGCTCTACCAAGGTTTTACAGCACCACAATGCCTACTCCACCCATGCTCTACCAAGGTTTTACAGCACCACGATGCCTACTCCACCCATGCTCTACCAAGGTTTTACAGCACCACAATGCCTACTCCACCCATGCTCTACCAAGGTTTTACAGCACCACGATGCCTACTCCACCCATGCTCTACCAAGGTTTTACAGCACCACGATGCCTACTCCACCCATGCTCTACCAAGGTTTACCAGCACCACAATGCCTACTCTACCCATGCTCTACCAAGGTTTTACAGCACCACGATGCCTACTCCACCCATGCTCTACCAAGGTTTTCCAGCACCACGATGCCTACTCCACCCATGCTCTACCAAGGTTTTACAGCACCACGATGCCTACTCCACCCATGCTCTACCAAGGTTTTACAGCACCACGATGCCTACTCCACCCATGCTCTACCAAGGTTTACCAGCACCACAATGCCTACTCCACCCATGCTCTACCAAGGTTTTACAGCACCACAATGCCTACTCCACCCATGCTCTACCAAGGTTTTACAGCACCACATGCCTACTCCACCCATGCTCTACCAAGGTTTACCAGCACCACAATGCCTACTCCACCAAGGTTTTACAGCACCACAATGCCTCCTCCACCCATGCTCTACCAAGGTTTACCAGCACCACAATGCCTACTCTACCCATGCTCTACCAAGGTTTCACAGCACCACGATGCCTATTCCACCCATGATCTACTAACGTTTTCCAGCACAGCTTTGACCTGCTACAGTAGCTATGTTGGTCTATTGTAATTTAAACAATGTGTATGCAGGTTGCTTAGGATTCAAAACCTGTGAATTTCCTTTTATTTTTCAACCTCAGACCAATGCCTACTTCTCACTTAAAACGTAGTTAAAAATTTTTTTTTAAAGTGCATTAGTGTGAGTTTTTATTATGTGTGTGTGTACCCAGGAGGAGAGCAGGGCGGTGGGGGGACTGGAGGAACAGCTGACACAGCTACAGGAAACCCTCTCCTCCCTCCAACGGGGTCTTCATACTCTGGAAGGGCTGGCTGACACCCGGGGCGCCGCACGCGTACAGGAACAGTCCTTCATCATGGTACTTCCTCAATCCTCTTACTTCCTGTAGGAACATAGGGCACATACTAAAGGGTACTACTACAAGGAAAGTGTTTGTGTGCATACCGCACCTTGCCCTGACCTAAATACACATGGAACAGTGGCTTGTCTCTTGTTGTCGTGACGATGGTCACCGGGAACACACGTTTTCTTATATTTTTGTTTTGTTCTTGACAGGAGTACAGTAAGATAACCAAAAGGTAAGCAACTATTATACATGACGATAGGCTAATTCTCATATAGTTTCTAAGAAAGAAACAAAGTTTAGAAAAGTGAAATAGCTAGAAAAGTTAAGTCCTACCAAGTCAGAACTGAGTCAGTATGTTAAGTAGAAAACCTTGTCTAAGCTCTTTTATATAAGTATAGAATCATTTTATAAATTACTTAGACCACTATTCCCAAACAGATTTATTACCTTGGTGAAAATATGTATACTACGTTTTTCTGTAGATCAGCCCGCATTTCCTGTTGTAGCATTGTGATGCTGTAGTTAGCATTGTGGCGTGTACGGATGCTGTAGCTAGCATTGTGACGTGTACAGATGCTGTAGCTAGCATTGTGAAGTGTACGGATGCTGTAGCTAGCATTGTGGCGTGTACGGATGCTGTAGCTAGCATTGTGGCGTGTACGGATGCTGTAGCTAGCATTGTGAAGTGTACGGATGCTGTAGCTAGCATTGTGGCGTGTACGGATGCTGTAGCTAGCATTGTGAAGTGTACGGATGCTGTAGCTAGCATTGTGGCGTGTACGGATGCTGTAGCTAGCATTGTGAAGTGTACGGATGCTGTAGCTAGCATTGTGGCGTGTACGGATTCTGTAGCTAGCATTGTGGCGTGTACGGATTCTGTAGCTAGCATTGTGGCGTGTACTGATGCTGTAGCTAGCATTGTGGCGTGTACTGATGCTGTAGCTAGCATTGTGAAGTGTACGGATGCTGTAGCTAGCATTGTGGCGTGTACGGATGCTGTAGCTAGCATTGTGGCGTGTACGGATGCTGTAGCTAGCATTGTGACGTGTACGGATGCTGTAGCTAGCATTGTGACGTGTGACGGACGCTGTAGCTAGCATTGTGACGTGTACTGATGCTGTAGCTAGCATTGTGACGTGTACTGATGCTGTAGCTAGCATTGTGAAGTGTACGGATGCTGTAGCTAGTTTCCGGTATATTTACAGAATAAAAATAGTTGTATAACAGTTTCTTAGTTATAGTAGTACAGCCAGTATTGAGAGTAAACCTCATATCCTGTCTCCTCTCCCTGCAGTGTGTCTGAGAGCTGTTCTGTGGAGGAGCTGGAGGTTCCACAGGAGGTGGACAGGGCCAGGCTGAGATGCCTACAGCAGTGGACTGAGAGGCGGCTGGTCTCAGTGGTCATCTCCCTGCCTGACCGGGACCCCTTCAGGCTGCTCTGTAAGGGACACCCCCCCGCCCCCTGCATCTCATACAGTACCTACACCAAGGGTTCCCAAAATTTTTGTCCTGCGGCCCATAAAATATGCGACCCCAACTTGTGAAAAAAAGTGACGTAATCAACGGCAAATGTTTACTTAAAAAAATATTTAAAAATCGGGCTATGACCATCTGTTACAAATCAGTCTGACAGAACATGACAGTATTTAAATCGGAAGGAAGTAACTGAAATGCATCAGAAAAGGTATTGGCAAGTTCAGAAGACAAGGCAAATAATTGTTGTCTGATTTTCTGTTTAGAAATTAACGTTGTTAATGATCTTTAAACCCCTAGTCTGATTTAGTGCCTGGTCTTGTCCACTTGGTCCCTGTAGAAGGAAACTGAAGACACACGTACGTGTTCGTGAGTGTCTTATCTGTCAGTGAAAGGTAATATGATAATAAAACATAATATGTTGTAGCTTTAAAGTTCAAAAAGAAACGTTTTGTAGGAAGAAAACAGAAAGCGCGGCTATCTGAGGTGACTGACGCTCTATTAAACAAGCACGATTTTTAATTTCATAGTTTTCTCTCGCGATCCCGTTTTAAAATCAGGCCCTTTCCCTAGTTTGGGAAACGCTACCTTACACCATACCAGCTCCCTACTAAAAGGAAGTGGATATATTCAACCAAGGGTATTAAAATAGGTTACGGTTAGGATTAACATTAGAGTTTAGGTTAAGGCATTGGGGTTAGTGATCCGCCATCCGGAACCATTCCAAATCTGCCTGTCTATATCAATCACAGCATCCCAGACAAGTTCTGTTAGACACAATGCCAATGACTATGGGTAGTTTTTTGACTGACAAACCTCTTCTGCTGATGCCCCTCGTGTGTGTGTGTGTGTGTGTTCTGTGCAGATGGCGCCAGCCCCGTCTGGACCCGGACACAGCCCACCCCAAGCTGCTCATCTCTGAGGAGAACAGGAAAGTGTCTTACAGCGAGGTCCAGCAGGCCTACCCGGAGCAGGGGGCTCGCTTTAGCTCCTTCCCCAGGTCCTGGCCTCTAAACCCCTGGAGGGAGGCCGTGCGTACTGGGAGGTGGAGGTGGAGGAAGACGAGGGAAAATGGAAGGTAAGAGGTCAGAGGGTGTACCGTTTGGGGTCAGAGGGTGTACCGTTTGGGGTCAGAGGGTGTACCGTTTGGGGTCGTTTGGGGTCAGAGGGTGTACCGTTTGGGGTCAGAGGGTGTACCGTTTGGGGTCAGAGGGTGTACCGTTTGGGGTCAGAGGGTGTACCGTTTGGGGTCAGAGGGTACCGTTTGGGGTCAGAGGGTGTACCGTTTGGAGTCAGAGGGTGTACCGTTTGGAGTCAGAGGGTGTACCGTTTGGAGTCAGAGGGTGTACCGTTTGGGGTCAGAGGGTGTACCGTTTGGGGTCAGAGGGTGTACCGTTTGGGGTCAGAGGAGGTTATAGACAGGCAGATTACTGTTTGTTTCTAAGCGTCTGCTAAATGGCATATTATTCTAATATGTTACAAGAGGAGATTTATAATTTCTCATTTTTAATAATTTTATTAAGGTAAAACATCACATAGCATATAGTTAGTAACGCATCACAACGTTTTCACATTCCCGATTGCATTAACTGAGCCCTGTCAAGAGGACATCATTGATTTAGATGTACAGAAACCCTTCGTTGGCACTATTTAGCGAAATCAAATGTCCCTACCTAGTACAGCGTTGTCATAGTCCCCTGCGCTTATCTACAGGTGGGAGTCTGCGAGGGTCAGATCGGCCGTAAGGGCCAGAAAGACACCTGCCGTATCGGCTTCAACCCCTATTCTTGGTGCCTGCTGAGTGAGAAGGGGAAGATAGAAGCCCTGCACGACAAGGTATGTGGATGTGATCGCTGATGTGGATGCTTCCGTAAAAGTCATATATAGAATTGAATCAGATCTCTATGAAAGCGTCTATGTACAACACCAAGAGAAATTCCTAGGGACATTTTTGTTGTTGTTGTTGCCACATTGCTTTACATTCTCTCTCTCGTTCTGATTCCGAAGGTGGCTGTCCCTGTGGAGGTCGACGGACTGGGAAGGGTTGGGGTGTTGCTGGATTTCGAGGAGGGTAGCCTGTCGTTCTATAAAGTGGCACAAGGGGGCGCTCTGAGCTTGCTCCATTGTTTTAAACAGAGGTTCAGTGAACCATTGTATCCTGCACTAGCCGTGTCTAAAACCCAGCTCAACATCCCTGATCTGTTCCAGGCAGAATCTGTTAAGTCAGAGTAGTTACACGGGTACTTCAGGTCTCTATAAATCTTTTTTTTTTTAAAGGCAATCTGTGATTCAAACAACAACAAGGGGTCAATCCGCCACTATTTTGTTCTGTAAACCGCTGATGAGTGGGGCTAGAGAAGGGAATGGTTCCAGACAGGCTCAGTAGAATAGTGCACAGTGGGGAAGATAAGTTTTCTATAGATCATAAATACCTTTTTTGTGTAAGCAATAAAACATTTTTTTTTTAAACTTTTTATAAATGTTAATCAAATAGAGGATCGCTAAGAGAAATCTCAACGATAATCTTAAATTATTCTTATGTTTCATTCTTTTCAAATGTAGATGTAAAATGAGAAGCATCAATACACTGAGTGGACAAAAAATTAGGAACACCTGTCCTTTCCATGACATAGACTGAGAAGCCGAAAGCTATGATCCCTTATTGATGTCACTTGTTAAATCCACTTCAATCAGTGTAGATGAAGGGGAGGAGACGGGTTAAAGAAGGGTTTTTAAGTCTTGAGCCATGGATTGTGTATGTGTGTCATTCAGAGGGTGATTGGGCAAAACCAAATAATTAAGTGCTTTTGTACAGGGATATGGTAGTAGGTGTCAGGCGCACCGGTTTGGGTCAAGAACTGCAACGCTGCTGGGTTTTTCACGCTCAACAGTTTCCTGTGTGTATCAAGAATGGTCCTCCACCCAAAGGACATCCAGACAACTTGACACAACTGTGGGAAGCATTGGAGTCAACATGGGACAGCATCCCTGTGGAACGCCTTCGACACCTTGTAGAGTCCATGCCGTGATGAATTGAGGCTGTTCTGGGGGAGGGGGGTGGCAACTCAATATTAGGAAGGTGTTCTTAATGTTTTGTATACTCAGTGTAGAGATCTCTGTTCAGTATAATCTGCATTGCTTGCGGTTTGGGGTTTTAAGTTGGGTTTCTGTACAGCACTTTGTGATATCTGCTGATGTAATAAATGGCTTTATAAATACATTTGACTTACCCTTCCATTTCCTGACCAGTTGTCTGGGCTTTTGTTTTGATGTGCCAATTTGTAGGCATGTTCTCTGGGTTTGATGCTACCAACACCATGAAACTGGTCTGCGAGATTCTTGATATGTTTATCAAGCTCAGACTCTGTGTCATCAGATACAACTTTGTGTTCCTCTGCTCCTCTAAGTGGAGGGGCGGCAGGGTAGCCTAGTGGTTAGAGTGGAGGGGCGGCAGGTAGCCTAGTGGTTAGAGTGGAGGGGCGGCAGGCTAGCCTAGTGGTTAGAGCGTTGGGCTAGGAACTGAAAGGTTGCAAGTTCAAATCCCCGAGCTGACAAGGTACAAATCTGTCGTTCTTCCCCTGAACAAGGCCGTTAACTGACTTGCCTAGTTAAATAAATGTTTTTTAAAAATACTCTCACACAGGTATGTTTTTCTCAGTGTACCTCTTCAGTGACATTCTGTTTTTTGTCCTGCTACTCTACTGGACCTGGTTGCTCTCTAAAGAACCTCAAGGGAGGGTTCTGTGTTCTAGACCCCTGTGTTGCGTTCCCTCTCCCTAGAGGCGTGCGTAACACCCTGCTTGTTCTACATTTGTTTACACATATCTGCTATGTAACGATACACACGTCACAGTCTGGAGTTTGTGTACATGACGTGTTTTTAAAATACTATGTGTATTATTTATAAAACAGACTAAAATGTTTTTATTTGTATTGGGTATTTGATTCGATTTATTAGGACAATGCTTTTGCTTCACTCTGCAGTCCAACTCAATTGGGTTGAGGTCAGGTGATTGTGGAGGCCAGGTCATTGATGCAGAACTCTCATTCTTGGTCAAATAGCCCTTACACAGCCTGGATGTTGTGTTGGGTCATTGTCCTGTTCAAAAACAAATGATAGTCCCACTAAGCGCAAACTAGATGGGATGGCATATCACTGCAGAATGCTGTGGTAGCCATGCTGGTTAAGTGTGCCTTGAATTCTAAATAAATCACTGACAGTGTCACCAGCAAAGCACCCCCACACCATCACACCTCCTCCTCCATGCTTCACTGTGGGAACCACATATGCAGAGAGCATCCGTTCACCTATTGTGCATCTCACAAAGACACGGATGTTGGAACAAAACATCTCTAATCTGGACTCACCAGACCAAAAGGACAGATTTCCACCGGTCTAATGTCCATCTAATGTCGTTTTTCTTGGCCCAACAAGTCCCTTCTTATTAGTGTCCTTTTGCTTTGTAGCAATTCAACCATGAAGGCCTGATTCATGCAGTCTCCTCTGAACAGTTGATGTTGAGATGTGTCTGTTACTTAAACCCTGTGAAGCATTTATTTGGGCTGCAATTTCTGAGGCTGGTAACTCTAATGAACTTATCCTCTGCAGCAGAGTTAACTCTGGGTCTTCCTTTCCTGTGGCGGTCCTCATGAGAGCCAGTTATCTCTAATGAACTTATCCTCTGCAGCAGAGGTAACTCTGGTCTTCCTTTCCAGTGGCAGTCCTCATGAGAGCCAGTTTCATCATAGCGCTTGATGGTTTATGCAACTGCACATGAAGAAACTTTTAAAGTTCTTGACATTTACCAGATTGACTGACCTTCATGTGTTAAAGGGCTCCAGCGGTCTCTACAGTCCCTGGTTCAAATCCAGGCTGTATCACATCTGGCCTTGATTGGGAGAACCATAGGGCGGCGCACAATTGGCCCAGCGTCGTCCGGGTTTGGCCGGGGTAGGTCGTCATTGTAAATAAGAATTTGTTCTTAATTGACTTGCCTAGTTACATAACAACTTTAAACATTAAAGTAATGACAGACTGTTGTTTCTCTTTGCTTATTTGAGCTGTTCTTGCCAGAATATGGACTTGGTCTTTTACCAAATAGGTCTATGTTCTGAATACCACCCCTACCTTGTCACAACACAACTGATTGGTTCAAACACATTAAGAAGGAAAGAAATTCCACAAATTAACTTTCAACCAGGCACACCTGTTAATTTAAATGCATTTCAGGTAACTACCTCATGAATCTGGTTGAGAGAATGCCAAGAGTGTACAAAACTGTCATCAAGGCAGAAGGTGGCTACTTTGAAAAATCTAAAATATATTTTGATTTTGTTGAACACTTTTTGTTTTTTTTGGTTACTAGATGATTCCATATGTGTTATTTCATAGTTTTAATGTCTTCACTATTATTCTGGCCAGTACTGTGCCATGAGGTGTTTTTTATTTTATTACTATATAAGTCCACAAAGCCTCTTTCATGCTAGGTTTAGGACCTCATATTGTATCCTATAGAGACAACTGACGTATACAACTATCTGTTTTGATTTAGATACAAGCAGTATGAAACCTGGAACACTAACAAAACAGTGGGCAGCACCGATTTCTCTATCAGCCCTATAAGGCAGCACCTATTTCTCTCTCAGCCCTTCAGGGCAGCACCTATTTCCCTATCAGCCCTTCGGGGCAGCACCTATTTCTCCATCAGCCCTTCGGGGCAGCACCTATTTCTTTATCAGCCCTTCAGGGCAGCACCTATTTCTCTATCAGCCCTTCAGGGCAGCACCTATTTCTCGATCAGCCCTTCAGGGCAGCACCTATTTCTCTATCAGCCCTTCAGGGCAGCACCTATTTCTCTTCTCAGCCCTTCAGGGCAGCACCTATTTCTCTATCAGCCCTTTGGGGCAGCACCTATTTCTCTCTCAGCCCTTCAGGGGAGCACCTATTTCTCGATCAGCCCTTCAGGGCAGCACCTATTTCTCTCTCAGCCCTTCAGGGCAGCACCTATTTCTCGATCAGCCCTTCAGGGCAGCACCTATTTCTCGATCAGCCCTTCAGGGCAGCACCTATTTCTCTCTCAGCCCTTCAGGGCAGCACCTATTTCTCTCTCAGCCCTTTGGGGCAGCACCTATTTCTCTCTCAGCCCTTCAGGGGAGCACCTATTTCTCGATCAGCCCTTCAGGGCAGCACCTATTTCTCTCTCAGCCCTTCAGGGCAGCACCTATTTCTCGATCAGCCCTTCAGGGCAGCACCTATTTCTCGATCAGCCCTTCAGGGCAGCACCTATTTCTCTCAGCCCTTCAGGGCAGCACCTATTTTCTCTCAGCCCTTTGGGGCAGCACCTATTTCTCTCTCAGCCCTTCAGGGAGCACCTATTTCTCTATCAGCCCTTCAGGGCAGCACCTATTTCTCTCTCAGCCCTTCAGGGGAGCGCCTATTTCTCTCTCAGCCCTTCAGGGCAGCACCTATTTCTCTATCAGCCCTTCAGGGCAGCACCTATTTCTCTATCAGCCCTTCAGGGCAGCACCTATTTTCTCTAGCCCTTCAGCCCTTCAGCCCTTCAGGGCAGCACCTATTTTCTCTCTCAGCCCTTCAGGGCAGCACCTATTTCTCTCTCAGCCCTTCAGGGCAGCACCTATTTCTCTATCAGCCCTTCAGGGGCAGCACCTATTTCTCTCTCAGCCCTTCAGGGCAGCACCTATTTCTCTCTCAGCCCTTCAGGGCAGCACCTATTTCTCTATCAGCCCTTCGGGGCAGCACCTATTTCTCTATCAGCCCTTCAGGGCAGCACCTATTTTCTCTCAGCCCTTCAGCCCTTCAGCCCTTCAGGGCAGCACCTATTTTCTCTCAGCCCTTCAGGGCAGCACCTATTTCTCTATCAGCCCTTCAGGGCAGCACCTATTTCTCTCTCAGCCCTTCAGGGCAGCACCTATTTCTCTATCAGCCCTTCAGCCCTTCAGGGCAGCACCTATTTCTCTCTCAGCCCTTCAGGGCAGCACCTATTTTCTCTCTCAGCCCTTCAGGGCAGCACCTATTTTCTCTATCAGCCCTTCAGGGGCAGCACCTATTTCTCTCTCAGCCCTTCAGGGCAGCACCTATTTCTCTCTCAGCCCTACAGGGCAGCACTTCTTTCTTCGTTTTTAGTTTTTAAAATGTCACAATGAATTCAATTTTTATCCTGGAAGCACAGGAGGTTGGTTGGGGAGGACAGGGGAGGATTGGGGAGGACAGGCTCGTGGTAATGGCTGGAGCAGAATGAGTGGAGTGGTATCAGGCACATGGGTTCCATGTGGAAGGCCCTAAAAATTGTCAAAGACTCCAGCCACCCCAGTCATAGACTGTTCTCGCTGCTACTGCATGGCAAGCGGTACCGGAGCACCAAGTCTAGGTCCAAGAGGCTTCTAAACAGCTTCTACCCCCAAGCCATAAGACTCCTGAACATCTAGTCAAATGGCTACCCAGACTATTCACATTACCCCCCTCCACACCACTGCCACTCTCTGATGTCATCTATGCATAGTCACTGTAATAACTCTACCTACTTGTACATACTACCTCAACTAACCGGTGCCCCCACACATTGACTCTGTACCGGTACCCCCTGTACATATTGTTATTTTTTACTGCTGCTCTTTAATTACTTGTTACTTTTATCTCTTATTCTTGTCCGTATTTTTTGAAAATGCACTGTTGGTTAGAGGGCTCGTAAGTAAGCATTTCACTGTGAGGTCTACTATACCTGTTGTATTCAGCATTTCACTGTAAGGTCTACTACACCTGTTGTATTCAGCATTTCACTGTAAGGTCTACTACACCTGTTGTATTCAGCATTTCACTGTGAGGTCTACTATACCTGTTGTATTCAGCATTTCACTGTAAGGTCTACTACACCTGTTGTATTCAGCATTTCACTGTAAGGTCTACTACACCTGTTGTATTCAGCATTTCACTGTAAGGTCTACTACACCTGTTGTATTCAGCATTTCACTGTAAGGTCTACTACACCTGTTGTATTCGGCGCATAACATTTCATTTGATTTAACTAGAACCAGACGTTGGAGAGTAACTAACTAGAACCAGACGTTGGAGAGTAACTAACTAGAACCAGACGTTAGATCGTAACTAACTAGAACCAGACCGTAGTAGTCTCCACTGAGTTCCAAGTTAATTGTCTTATCCTGGTGGAGTTCCATGTCAATTGTCTTATCCTGGTGGAGTACCATGTTAATTGTCTTATCCTGGTGGAGTTCCATGTTAATTGTCCTATCCTGGTGGAGTTCCATGTTAATTGTCCTATCCTGGTGGAGTTCCATGTTAATTGTCCTATCCTGGTAGAGTTCCATGTTAATTGTCCTATCCTGGTGGAGTTCCATGTCAATTGTCCTGGTAGAGTTCCATGTCAATTGTCCTGGTAGAGTTCCATGTTAATTGTCCTATCCTGGTAGAGTTCCATGTTAATTGTCCTATCCTGGTAGAGTTCCATGTTAATTGTCCTATCCTGGTAGAGTTCCATGTTAATTGTCCTATCCTGGTAGAGTTCCATGTTAATTGTCCTATCCTGGTGGAGTTCCATGTCAATTGTCCTGGTAGAGTTCCATGTTAATTGTCCTATCCTGGTAGAGTTCCATGTTAATTGTCCTATCCTGGTAGAGTTCCATGTTAATTGTCCTATCCTGGTAGAGTTCCATGTTAATTGTCCTATCCTGGTAGAGTTCCATGTTAATTGTCCTATCCTGGTAGAGTTCCATGTTAATTGTCCTATCCTGGTAGAGTTCCATGTTAATTGTCCTATCCTGGTAGAGTTCCATGTTAATTGTCCTATCCTGGTAGAGTTCCATGTTAATTGTCCTATCCTGGTAGAGTTCCATGTTAATTGTCCTGGTAGAGTTCCATGTTAATTGTCCTATCCTGGTAGAGTTCCATGTTAATTGTCCTATCCTGGCGGAGTTCCATGTCAATTGTCCTGGTAGAGTTCCATGTTAATTGTCCTATCCTGGTAGAGTTCCATGTTAATTGTCCTATCCTGGTAGAGTTCCATGTTAATTGTCCTATCCTGGTGGAGTTCCATGTCAATTGTCCTGGTAGAGTTCCATGTTAATTGTCCTATCCTGGTGGAGTTCCATGTCAATTGTCCTGGTAGAGTTCCATGTTAATTGTCTTATCCTGGTAGAGTTCAATGTTAATTGTTTTCTCATCCTTCTTCATTGTGATCCACAATGCGTCAGCCAATCCAATGATTACTCCTACCGTTAGTAAATAGTTTGTGTGTTGATGCACAGTGAGTCTGTAATCATTACTAATGCGCTGTACTGCGTGTGGCTCATTAAAGCCAGTGTGTCCGTTAGCTGCGTGATGTCTTTGGGAGTGTTCACAGACCACAGTGCCGCGCTGCCAGGAGACGCTTAGTAGGCCGCTGTGATGCCACGTAGCTCTGTGTGTGTGTGTCAGTGCGCGCCATGCTCTGTGTCTGAGACAGCTGCTGTCTGTCGGCTGCCATCCTGCAGCCAGGCCTCGTCCCAGATGGCATCCATGGGACTCTGGTCAGACGTAGTGTACTATGGTAGAACACTTCTTTATTGTAATATTCACTCTGAAGACACTGTTTCCTCTTCCTGCTCTGTGTATCACCTTCCTTTTTGTTTTTCTCTCAGGTTTTATTCTCTTATGTCTGGTCTCTTCTGTCTCCTCTCCTCTGTCCTGTTTGCCTCTTCTGTCTTCTGTCTTGTCTCTTTTATACTGTTTGTCTCTTCTGTCTTCTGTCTCCTCTCCTCTGTCCTGTTTGCCTCTTCTGTCTTCTGTCTCCTCTCCTCTGTCCTGTTTGCCTCTTCTGTTTTCTGTCTTGTCTCTTTTATACTGTTTGTCTCTTCTGTCTTCTGTCTCCTCTCTTCTGTCCTGTTTGCCTCTTCTGTCTTCTGTCTCCTCTCCTCTGTCCTGTTTGCCTCTTCTGTCTTCTGTCTTGTCTCTTTTATACTGTTTGTCTCTTCTGTCTTCTGTCTCCTCTCTTCTGTCTTCTGTCTCCTCTCTTCTGTCTTGTCTCTTCTGTCTTCTGTCTTGTCTCTTCTGTCCCGTTTGTCTCTTCTACCTCTGCTAAAGTCCTTCATTATAGTAGTCTGTCTGGTAGGACAAAGGTTCCTGCTGCTCTCCTTGTCCCTCTCCACCACACCCCTCGTCGCGAGACAACATTACTTAGGTTGTGTCCCAAATGCCACCCAAAACCTACATCAGGGATGGGTGACTCCAGTCCTCGGAAGCCTGATTTAGTGTCTCACACTTTGCCCCAGCTAACACACCTGACTCCAATAATCATCCGATTATGATCTATTGGTTTAGAATGCAATTAGTATTAATTACGGTGTGTTAGCCAGGGATAGAGGACAACGTGTGACTTTAGCCCTTTGACAACTGTAGTTAACCATCCCTGCCCTACATAGTGCACTACTTTTAACTAAGAGTCCTATGGGCCTTGGACAAAGGTAGAGAACAGGGTGCTGTTTTGGACGTAGCCGTACTTAGGAAAAGAGGGATATTCCTTCACAGCTCTGACGTGTGTGTTTGTCCTGACTGCCCTGTGTTGGCATGGCAACGTGTGAGCTTCTGGTCCCTGGCATCTGACTAACCCGGTCACCGGTGCCACAGTGTCTCTATCGCTCTCTCTCTATATATCTCTCTCACACACAGACACGAAAGCTGGTCTCTGGCGGCTCTGACGCCGAGGCCACCTGTGGAACGGTGTCAACAGAAATCAGATGAGGATGTGATGAGACTGTTATTGGGTGACACGCCTATTAATTTCTCCATCCTACCTTCCCTCCCACCTATTCATTTCTCCATCCTACCTTCCCTCCCTCCTATTCATTTCTCCCCTCATCCTACCTTCCCTCCCTCCTATTCATTTCTCCCTCATCCTACCTTCCCTCTCCTATCCTTTTCTTCCCTCAACCTACCTTCCCTCCCTCCTATTCATTTCTCCCTCATCCTACCTTCCCTCTCTCCATTCATTTCTCCCCTCATCCTACCTTCCCTCTCTCCTATTACCATTCCCTCCCTCCATTCCTACCTCATCCTACCTTCCCTCCCTCCTATTCATTTCTCCCCTCATCCTACCTTTCCCCCTCCTATTCATTTCTCCCCTCATCCTACCTTCCCTCCTCCTATTCATTTCTCCCCTCATCCTACCTTCCCTCCCTCCTATTCATTTCTCCCCTCATCCTACCATCATTTCTGCCTATGAATTTCTATCTCCCCCTCTATTCCCTCCCCCTCTATTCCCTCACCCTGCCTATTCATTCATTACCCTTTTCTATTCCCCGTGCAGACAAATCAATCCTCCGTGTGCACCTTCACACAAAGCAGGCCCTATTGACTTTCATGACTGAATCTTTCATCTTTCCCCTGTTTGTTTGTTTGCCCGTCTGTGAGCAAGGTCTTTATATTGTGTAACAGAAATACCTTGTGGAATAGAGGTGAAACTTACATGGGCTTTTGAATCAGGGGCATTTCACACAAACACTCCATTATCTTATTTTTTAAAGGTGACGTTAGCATTACTGATTATCTTATTTATTTATTTAAAGGTGACGTTAGCATTACTGATTATCTTATTTATTTAAAGGTGACGGTAGCATTACTGATTATCTTATTTATTTAAAGGTGACGTTAGCATTACTGATTATCTTATTTATTTAAAGGTGACGGTAGCATTACTGATTATCTTATTTATTTAAAGGTGACGGTAGCATTACTGATTATCTTATTTATTTAAAGGTGACGTTAGCATTACTGATGATCTTATTTATTTATTTAAAGGTGACGGTAGCATTACTGATTATCTTATTTATTTATTTAAAGGTGACGTTAGCATTACTGATTATCTTATTTATTTTTTAAAGGTGACGTTAGCATTACTGATTATCTTTTTTTTTTTTTTTAAAGGTGACGTTAGCATTACTGATTATCTTATTTATTTATTTAAAGGTGACGGTAGCATTACTGATTATCTTATTTATTTATTTAAAGGTGACGTTAGCATTACTGATTATCTTTTTTTTTTTTTAAAGGTGACGTTAGCATTACTGATTATCTTATTTTTTTTTAAAGGTGACTGTAGCATTACTGATTATCTTTTTTTTTTTTTTAAGGTGACGTTAGCATTACTGATTATCTTATTTATTTATTTAAAGGTGACGTTAGCATTACTGATTATCTTATTTATTTATTTAAAGGTGACGGTAGCATTACTGATTATCTTATTTATTTATTTAAAGGTGACGTTAGCATTACTGATTATCTTATTTATTTATTTAAAGGTGACGTTAGCATTACTGATTATCTTATTTTTTAAAAGGTGACGTTAGCATTACTGATTATCTTATTTATTTATTTATTTAAAGGTGACGTTAGCATTACTGATTATCTTATTTATTTATTTAAAGGTGACGGTAGCATTACTGATTATCTTATTTATTTATTTAAAGGTGACGTTAGCATTACTGATTATCTTATTTATTTATTTAAAGGTGACGTTAGCATTACTGATTATCTTTTTTTTTTTTTTTAAAGGTGACGTTAGCATTACTGATTATCTTATTTATTTATTTAAAGGTGACGTTAGCATTACTGATTATCTTATTTATTTATTTATTTAAAGGTGACGTTAGCATTACTGATTATCTTATTTATTTATTTATTTAAAGGTGACGTTAGCATTACTGATTATCTTATTTATTTAAAGGTGACGTTAGCATTACTGATTATCTTATTTATTTATTATTTTAAAGGTGACGTTAGCATTACTGATTATCTTATTTTTTTTAAAGGTGACGTTAGCATTACTGATTATCTTATTTATTTATTTAAAGGTGACGTTAGCATTACTGATTATCTTATTTATTTATTATTTTAAAGGTGACGTTAGCATTACTGATTATCTTATTTTTTTTAAAGGTGACGTTAGCATTACTGATTATCTTATTTATTTATTTAAAGGTGACGTTAGCATCACTGACGTCACCGTTGCTCCCGGGCCGATAGTCTGAAAACATTGTGCCGTCTGACGTTAAGACTATATATTGACAAGCCCTGTAATCCATTTGGAAATATAATGAAATTGAACCCACACATGTACTGACATGCTGATTAACTTCTTGTCTGGTCACAGTATTCATTGAATGAGGCATATCTACACTGAACGAGGCATATATCTACACTGAACGAGGCATATATCTGCACTGTGAATGAGGCATATATCTACACTGAACGAGGCATATATCTGCACTGTGAATGAGGCATATATCTACACTGTGAACGAGGCATATATCTACACTGAACGAGGCATATATCTACACTGAACGAGACATATATCTACACTGAACGAGGCATATATCTGCACTGTGAACGAGGCATATATCTACACTGTGAATGAGGCATATATCTGCACTGTGAACGAGGCATATATCTGCACTGTGTGTGTGAAAGGATATTGAGATACATGATCTAAATCACACAAGTTCATCTCGCTGTGCATCATATTTCCAACAGCTTTATTGCACCTGAGGTCATTGTGGTAAATGTGTATTTTTACTCCTAGTGTTGTTATTAGGATATGTTCCTAATGGTAACCTGTTCCCCATATAGTGTACCCTATGGGCTCTGGTCTAAAGTAGTGCACTATATAGGGAATAGGGTTCTATAGAGCTCTGGTCTAAAGTAGTGCACTATATAGGGAATAGGGTTATACAGGCCTCTGGTCCAAAGTAGTGCACTATATAGGGAATAGGGTTCTATAGGGCTCTGGTCCAAAGTAGTGCACTATATAGGGAATAGGGTGCCAGTAGGGACTGATCCTTGGTGCTTAAAGGCCATTACTGCTAACTGCTATGTAATCTCCTCTCTCTCTGCCCACGTTGTAATGGAGATGCCCTTTACTGTGGCCAAATGAACCATCAACGTATCAACACACAGTGATTAGGAGGAGACAGAGGGGCCAGGGAAGAGACAGAAAGAGAGGGGCCAGGGAGGAGAGAGAGAGGAGACAGGGAGAGAGGGGCCAGGGAGGAGACAGAGAGAGGGGCCAGAGAGGAGACAGAGAGAGAGGGGCCAGGGAGGAGACAGAGAGAGAGGGGCCAGAGAGAGAGAGAGAGGAGACAGAGAGAGGGAGAGAGGGGCCAGGGAGGAGACAGAGAGAGGGGCCAGAGAGAGGGAGAGAGGAGACAGAGAGAGAGGCCAGAGAGAGGGAGAGAGGGGCCAGGGAGGAGACAGAGAGAGGGGCCAGAGAGAGGGAGAGAGGAGACAGAGAGAGAGAGGCCAGAGAGAGGGAGAGAGGGGCCAGGGAGGAGACAGAGAGAGAGGGGCCAGAGAAAGAGAGAGAGGGGGCAGAGAGAGAGAAGGGCCAGAGAGAGGGGAGAGGGGCCAGAGTTAGAGAGAGAAGGGCCAGAGAGAGGGAGAGAGGAGACAGAGAGAGGGAGAGAGGGGCCAGGGAGGAGACAGAGAGAGGGGCCAGAGAGGAGACAGAGAGAGAGGGGCCAGGGAGGAGACAGAGAGAGAGGGGCCAGAGAGAGAGAGAGAGGAGACAGAGAGAGGGAGAGAGGGGCCAGGGAGGAGACAGAGAGAGGGGCCAGAGAGAGGGAGAGAGGAGACAGAGAGAGAGGCCAGAGAGAGGGAGAGAGGGGCCAGGGAGGAGACAGAGAGAGGGGCCAGAGAGAGGGAGAGAGGAGACAGAGAGAGAGAGGCCAGAGAGAGGGAGAGAGGGGCCAGGGAGGAGACAGAGAGAGAGGGGCCAGAGAAAGAGAGAGAGGGGGCAGAGAGAGAGAAGGGCCAGAGAGAGGGAGAGAGGGGCCAGAGTTAGAGAGAGAAGGGCCAGAGAGAGGGGAGAGAGGGGCCAGAGAGAGGGAGAGAGGGGCCAGAGAGAGAGAGAGAAGGACGAGAGAGGGCGATAGGAGACAGTGAGGGAGAGGGCATCTATCTCATACTGCAGCCTCTCTATGGATGGGAGGGCTTCAGCTCTGGTGCCTCCCTGTCTCTATCTCTGTTTGTAGTCTCTCTCTCTCTCTCTCCCCCTTAACCCACTAGCTGTCTCTCAAGACGTCTGTCTCTGAGCTTGTAAGTTGGCCAATGTGTTCAGGAGTTAAGAGTTTTTTCGGATGACTTTTGGAGACGGCTCTGTGTTTTTTTTTTTTTTTTGTGTCTGCCTTCAACCTCCACGGTCAAATTGTCAGCTAGGAAAGGTCTCCTCTCGTCTCAATGCTGTCTGGGTCCTAGCATTTCACTGACTGGGTTCCCTAGCAACCTCTTAACACATACTAGACATTTTTTGTACCATCACATATTATTCTGAATGAATGTGAACTTGCGTTCTTGCTACGTCTCGAAGCAGGTAAACGGAATGGTCTCGTCGAGCCAACACTCCTACAGTATATGTGGTAATAGAGCTCGCCAGTCCTAAAACCACAGAAATTAGTTACGTGTGGTTGGTTCAGCCATCCCTACGGGGGAAAATGAATGGGGAATTTAAAATTGAGTTTTGGGATTACCGCCGAAAATAAGGTCGGAGAT
This sequence comes from Oncorhynchus tshawytscha, assembly GCF_018296145.1. Classification (NCBI taxonomy): domain Eukaryota; kingdom Metazoa; phylum Chordata; class Actinopteri; order Salmoniformes; family Salmonidae; genus Oncorhynchus; species Oncorhynchus tshawytscha. The sequence continues at coordinate 54,549,986 of NC_056447.1, read as the reverse complement.
TAACACAAGTTTAGATCATTTGCTCGTTTTTTTAAAAATTACATAAATGCTTCAAAATTAAACAAAAAAAAGTGACGTTAGCTGATAATCTTTATCTCATAGAACAAAACGTATGAGATCTCCTAAGCCTGTGTTTACCACAGACCTTATTTTCGGGTGTTTCTCCCCCCAAAAAACTACGAAAATGCCCTTTAATTTCCCCATAGGATTTGTCCAACGAACCATAGAGGAACTAGCATCTACAAAAAGACGCCATTACTATTTCTGGCTATAGCAGAGCAATGTTTTTTTAAACAGCCGAAAATGTATAGACATTTTCCTCATATTTGAGACTTGTTTTTATTTATTTTTTAATTAACCTGAATTACGCAGTAACAGCCTGTTACATTCTGAAATTGTAGCCATAGCTGCAGGCCTGCACTGAGCCACATAAAACTACGGAAGCCCATCCCCACCAAAAAACACATGTCGAATGTAGATCAAACCAATAGGATATGTATTTGTAACATTGTGTGATAGTTTCAGAGGTGGCACCACAGGTCTTAAGAGTGGTTGGGTGGAAATGGTTTTCCTGATCTGGTAGTAGACCAACCTAACCAACTCTGGACCCTACATGGTGCAATGCCATCGTAATAAACTGTTTTATCTGGGCTGTTATGGGGCCAGAACCTTTCTTATGAATCAGGGCATATTTGTTGGGGGCTGCAGGTACAGAGCCTTGCAAAAGAATTCATCCCCCTTGGTGTTTTTCCCATTTTGTTACATTACAACCTGTAATTTTAAAGGATTTTTCTTTGGATTTCATGTAACGGACAGACACAAAATAGTTCAAATTGGTGAAGTGATTTTTTTTTTAAATGACTTGGTTCAAAAAATATAAAACGCAAAAAGTGGTGCTTCCATAAATGCATATTCACCCCCTTTGCTGTGAAGCCCCTCCCCTTTGCGGCGAAGCCCCTCCCTGTTGCTGGGAAGCCCCTCCCATTTGCTGTGAGGCCACTCCCCTTTGCTATGAAGCCCACCCCCTTTGCTATGAAGCCCCTCCCCACTGCTATGAATCCCCTCCCATTTGCTGTGAAGCCACTCCCCTTTGCTGTGAAGCCCATCCCCTTTGCTATGAAGCCCATCCCCTTTGCTATGAAGCCACTCCCCTTTTCTATGAAGCCCCTCCCCTTTGCTATGAAGCCCCTAAATAAGATCTGGTGCAACCAATTATCTTCAGCAGGGGGTGGGTGAAGCACGCTCCATTTGTCTGTTTTTTTGTCCTATTTCTTCTTTGTTTCACAAGTGATAGGCATGTTGTGTAAATCAAATGATACAACGCCCCCCCCCCAAAAAAAAATGTTTTTTTTAATTCCAGGTTGTAATGCAGCAAAATAGGAAAAATGCTAAGGGGGGTGAACACATTTGCTAGCCACTGTAGCCTAGTGGTTAGGGCGCTGGGCCGGTAACAGGTTGCTGGATCGAATCCCCCGAGCTGACGAGGTGAAAGTCTGTCGTTCTGCATCTAAACTAGGCAGTTAACCCCACTGTTCCCCAGTAGGCCATCATTGTAAATAAGAATTTGTTCTTAACTGACTTGCCTAGTTAAATAAATAAATATAAATAAAAAGTAAGGCAAGGATGTAATGTGAATTAAAAAGTAGAATTCTCTTTCCCAGTCCTCAGACTGTTCTTCATATCACCTAGTGGGAATATCTGACCTGGGTTGGGACACACACAGTCAGAGCTCAGGTTTAGGTGAAACTCCATTGGCATTTTTCAGCCACACAATAGGAATCTGTGTGGTTAAAATGTGGTCTTTGTAGGTTCTGGCTGTAGAGTGTAACAGGCTGATGTGGAGAAAGAGAGGGTTGTAATGGGTTTGATCCATGGATCCTGTGGTGTTGAGGTGAGAGCACCACAAAAGCCCGGGCAGAGGCAGTATTATGTATGAATCCTGTCTGTAGGGTCAGTATTATATATGAATCCTGTCTGTAGGGGCAGTATTATGTATGAATCCTGTCTGCAGTATTATGTAGGAATCCTGTCTGTAGGGGCAGTATTATGTATGAATCCTGTCTGTAGGGGCAGTATTATGTATGAATCCTGTCTGTAGGGGCAGTATTATGTATGAATCCTGTCTGTAGGGGCAGTATTATATATGAATCCTGTATGTAGGGGCAGTATTATGTATGAATCCTGTCTGCAGTATTATGTAGGAATCCTGTCTGTAGGGGCAGTATTATATATGAATCCTGTCTGTAGGGGCAGTATTATATATGAATCCTGTATGTAGGGGCAGTATTATGTATGAATCCTGTCTGCAGTATTATGTAGGAATCCTGTCTGTAGGGGCAGTATTATATATGAATCCTGTCTGTAGGGGCAGTATTATATATGAATCCTGTCTGTAGGGGCAGTATTATATATGAATCCTGTATGTAGGGGCAGTATTATGTATGAATCCTGTCTGCAGTATTATGTAGGAATCCTGTCTGTAGGGGCAGTATTATATATGAATCCTGTCTGTAGGGGCAGTATTATATATGAATCCTGTATGTAGGGGCAGTATTATGTATGAATCCTGTCTGTAGAGGCAGTATTATATATGAATCCTGTCTGTAGGGGCAGTATTATATATGAATCCTGTCTGCAGAGGCAGTATTATGTATGAATCCTGTCTGTAGGGGCAGTATTATGTATGAATCCTGTCTGTAGGGGCAGTATTATATATGAATCCTGTCTGTAGGAGCAGTATCAAATCAAATCAAATCTAGGACTGTAGATTTTGACTGTAGAGGCAGTCAAATATAGGACTGTAGAGGCAGTATTATGTATGAATCCTGTCTGCAGTATTATATATGAAACCTGTCTGTAGGGGCAGTATTATGTATGAATCCTGTCTGTAGGGGCAGTATTATATATGAATCCTGTCTGTAGGGGCAGTATTATGTATGAATCCTGTCTTGCAGAGGCAGTATTATATATGAATCCTGTCTGTAGGGGCAGTATTATGTATGAATCCTGTCTTGCAGAGGCAGTATTATGTATGAATCCTGTCTTGCAGAGGCAGTATTATATATGAATCCTGTCTGTAGGGGCAGTATTATATATGAATCCTGTATGTAGGGGCAGAATTATATATGAATCCTGTCTGTAGGGGCAGTATTATATATGAATCCTGTCTGTAGGGGCAGTAGGTCTGTAGAGGCAGTATTATATATGAATCCTGTCTGTAGGGGCAGTAGGTCTGTAGAGGCAGTATTATATATGAATCCTGTCTGTAGGGGCAGTAGGTCTGTAGAGGCAGTATTATGTATGAATCCTGTCTGCAGGGGCAGTAGGTCTGTAGGGGCAGTATTATGTATGAATCCTGTCCTCTAGAGGCAGTATTATATATGAATCCTGTCTGTAGGAGCAGTATTATATATGAATCCTGTATGTAGGGGCAGTATTATATATGAATCCTGTCTGTAGGGGCAGTATTATATATGAATCCTGTCTGTAGAGGCAGTATTATGTATGAATCCTGTCTGCAGTATTATGTATGAATCCTGTCTGTAGGGGCAGTATTATGTATGAATCCTGTCTGCAGGGGCAGTATTATATATGAATCCTGTCTGTAGGGGCAGTATTATATATGAATCCTGTCTGTAGGGGCAGTAGGTCTGTAGGGGCAGTATTATGTATGAATCCTGTCTGTAGGGGCAGTATTATGTATGAATCCTGTCTGCAGAGGCAGTAGGACTGTAGAGGCAGTATTATGTATGAATCCTGTCTGCAGTATTATGTATGAATCCTGTCTGTAGGGGCAGTATTATACATGAATCATGTCTGTAGAGGCAGTATTATATATGAATCCTGTCTGTAGGGGCAGTATTATATATGAATCCTGTCTGTAGGGGCAGTATTATGTATGAATCCTGTCTGTAGAGGCAGTATTGTATATGAATCCTGTCTGCAGAGGCAGTAGGACTGTAGAGGCAGTATTATGTATGAATCCTGTCTGCAGTATTATATATGAATCCTGTCTGTAGAGGCAGTAGGTCTGTAGAGGCAGTGATATGTATGAATCCTGTCTGTAGGGATAATATTATATATGAATCCTGTCTGCAGAGGCAGTATTCTATGTGAATCCTGTCTGTAGGGGCAGTATTATATATGAATCCCGTCTGTAGGGGCAGTAGGTCTGTAGAGGCAGTATTATATATGAATCCTGTCTGTAGGGGCAGTAGGTCTGTAGAGGCAGTATTATATATGAATCCTGTCTGTAGGGGCAGTAGGTCTGTAGAGGCAGTATTATGTATGAATCCTGTCTGCAGGGGCAGTAGGTCTGTAGAGGCAGTATTATGTATGAATCCTGTCTGCAGGGGCAGTAGGTCTGTAGAGGCAGTATTATATATGAATCCTGTCTGCAGGGGCAGTAGGTCTGTAGAGGCAGTATTATGTATGAATCCTGTCTGCAGGGGCAGTAGGTCTGTAGGGGCAGTATTATATATGAATCCTGTCTGTAGGGGCAGTATTATATATGAATCCTGTCTGTAGGGGCAGTATTATGTATGAATCCTGTCTGCAGTATTATGTAGGAATCCTGTCTGTAGAGGCAGTATTATGTAGGAATCCTGTCTGTAGGGGCAGTATTATGTATGAATCCTGTCTGTAGGGGCAGTATTATATATGAATCCTGTCTGTAGGGGCAGTATTATGTATGAATCCTGTCTGTAGGGGCAGTATTATATATGAATCCTGTATGTAGGGGCAGTATTATGTATGAATCCTGTCTGCAGTATTATGTAGGAATCCTGTCTGTAGGGGCAGTATTATATATGAATCCTGTCTGTAGGGGCAGTATTATATATGAATCCTGTATGTAGGGGCAGTATTATGTATGAATCCTGTCTGCAGTATTATGTAGGAATCCTGTCTGTAGGGGCAGTATTATATATGAATCCTGTCTGTAGGGGCAGTATTATATATGAATCCTGTCTGTAGGAGCAGTATCAAATCAAATCAAATCTAGGACTGTAGATTTTGACTGTAGAGGCAGTCAAATATAGGACTGTAGAGGCAGTATTATGTATGAATCCTGTCTGTAGAGGCAGTATTATATATGAATCCTGTCTGTAGGGGCAGTATTATGTATGAATCCTGTCTGTAGGGGCAGTATTATGTATGAATCCTGTCTGTAGGGGCAGTATTATATATGAATCCTGTCTGTAGGAGCAGTATCAAATCAAATCAAATCTAGGACTGTAGATTTTGACTGTAGAGGCAGTCAAATATAGGACTGTAGAGGCAGTATTATGTATGAATCCTGTCTGCAGTATTATATATGAAACCTGTCTGTAGGGGCAGTATTATGTATGAATCCTGTCTGTAGGGGCAGTATTATATATGAATCCTGTCTGTAGGGGCAGTATTATGTATGAATCCTGTCTTGCAGAGGCAGTATTATATATGAATCCTGTCTGTAGGGGCAGTATTATGTATGAATCCTGTCTTGCAGAGGCAGTATTATGTATGAATCCTGTCTTGCAGAGGCAGTATTATATATGAATCCTGTCTGTAGGGGCAGTATTATATATGAATCCTGTATGTAGGGGCAGAATTATATATGAATCCTGTCTGTAGGGGCAGTATTATATATGAATCCTGTCTGTAGGGGCAGTAGGTCTGTAGAGGCAGTATTATATATGAATCCTGTCTGTAGGGGCAGTAGGTCTGTAGAGGCAGTATTATATATGAATCCTGTCTGTAGGGGCAGTAGGTCTGTAGAGGCAGTATTATGTATGAATCCTGTCTGCAGGGGCAGTAGGTCTGTAGGGGCAGTATTATGTATGAATCCTGTCCTCTAGAGGCAGTATTATATATGAATCCTGTCTGTAGGAGCAGTATTATATATGAATCCTGTATGTAGGGGCAGTATTATATATGAATCCTGTCTGTAGGGGCAGTAGGTCTGTAGGGGCAGTATTATGTATGAATCCTGTCCTCTAGAGGCAGTATTATATATGAATCCTGTCTGTAGGAGCAGTATTATATATGAATCCTGTATGTAGGGGCAGTATTATATATGAATCCTGTCTGTAGGGGCAGTATTATATATGAATCCTGTCTGTAGAGGCAGTATTATGTATGAATCCTGTCTGCAGTATTATGTATGAATCCTGTCTGTAGGGGCAGTATTATGTATGAATCCTGTCTGCAGGGCAGTATTATATATGAATCCTGTCTGTAGGGGCAGTATTATATATGAATCCTGTCTGTAGGGGCAGTAGGTCTGTAGGGGCAGTATTATGTATGAATCCTGTCTGTAGGGGCAGTATTGTATATGAAACCTGTCTGCAGAGGCAGTAGGACTGTAGAGGCAGTATTATGTATGAATCCTGTCTGCAGTATTAATTATGAATCCTGTCTGTAGGGGCAGTATTATACATGAATCCTGTCTGTAGAGGCAGTATTATATATGAATCCTGTCTGCAGTATTATGTATGAATCCTGTCTGTAGGGGCAGTATTATGTATGAATCCTGTCTGTAGAGGCAGTATTGTATATGAATCCTGTCTGCAGAGGCAGTAGGACTGTAGAGGCAGTATTATGTATGAATCCTGTCTGCAGTATTATGTATGAATCCTGTCTGTAGGGGCAGTATTATACATGAATCCTGTCTGTAGAGGCAGTATTGTATATGAATCCTGTCTGTAGGGGCAGTATTATATATGAATCCTGTCTGTAGGGGCAGTAGGTCTGTAGGGGCAGTATTATATATGAATCCTGTCTGTAGGGGCAGTATTATATATGAATCCTGTCTGTAGGGGCAGTAGGTCTGTAGGGGCAGTATTATATATGAATCCTGTCTGTAGGGGCAGTATTATATATGAATCCTGTCTGTAGGGGCAGTATTATATATGAATCCTGTCTGTAGGGGCAGTATTATATATGAATCCTGTCTGTAGGGGCAGTATTATATATGAATCCTGTCTGTAGGGGCAGTATTATATATGAATCCTGTCTGTAGGGGCAGTATTATATATGAATCCTGTCTGTAGGGGCAGTATTATATATGAATCCTGTCTGTAGGGGCAGTATTATATATGAATCCTGTCTGCAGAGGCAGTATTATATATGAATCCTGTCTGTAGAGGCAGTATTATATATGAATCCTGTCTGTAGGGGCAGTATTATATATGAATCCTGTCTGCAGAGGCAGTATGATATATGAATCCTGTCTGTAGAGGCAGTATTATATATGAATGCTGTCTGTAGAAGCAGTATTATATATGAATCCTGTCTGTAGGGGCAGTATTATATATGAATCCTGTCTGCAGAGGCAGTATTATATATGAATCCTGTCTGCAGAGGCAGTATTATATATGAATCCTGTCTGTAGGGGCAGTATTATATATAAATCCTGTCTGCAGAGGCAGTATTATATATGAATCCTGTCTGCAGAGGCAGTAGGTCTGTAGGGGCAGTATTATATATGAATCCTATCTGTAGGGGCAGTAGGTCTGTAGAGGCAGTATTATATATGAATCCTCTCTGCAGTATTATGTATGAATCCTGTCTGTAGGGGCAGTATTATATATGAATCCTGTCTGTAGGGGCAGTATTATATATGAATCCTGTCTGCAGAGGCAGTATTATATATGAATCCTGTCTGTAGAGGCAGTATTATATATGAATCCTGTCTGTAGGGGCAGTATTATATATGAATCCTGTCTGCAGAGGCAGTATTATATATGAATCCTGTCTGTAGAGGCAGTATTATATATGAATCCTGTCTGTAGGGGCAGTATTATATATGAATCCTGTCTGCAGAGGCTGTATTATATATGAATCCTGTCTGTAGGGGCAGTATTATATATAAATCCTGTCTGCAGAGGCAGTATTATATATGAATCCTGTCTGTAGGGGCAGTATTATATATAAATCCTGTCTGCAGAGGCAGTATTATATATGAATCCTGTCTGCAGAGGCAGTATTATGTATCCTGTCTGTATGAAACCATTTTCTCTCACAGCTTTGCAGTAGTGTCTGATCCTGATCAGTCCAGGTAATTTCACCCCACACATTGTTTCATTGTCTAGGTGTCCAAGTTAATTCCCTATATGATCTTTTAACGGTTATACATGTCTTATTTGGGGCGGCAGGGTAGCCTAGTGGTTAGAGTGTAGAGGAGGTAGGTAGCCTCGTGGTTAGAGTGTAGAGGAGGTAGGTAGCCTCGTGGTTAGAGTGTAGAGGAGGTAGGTAGCCTAGTGGTTAGAGTGTAGAGGCGGCAGGTAGTCTAGTGGTTAGAGTGTAGAGGAGGTAGGTAGCCTAGTGGTTAGAGTGTAGAGGAGGTAGGTAGCCTAGTGGTTAGAGTGTAGAGGCGGCAGGTAGTCTAGTGGTTAGAGTGTAGAGGAGGTAGGTAGCCTAGTGGTTAGAGTGTAGAGGAGGTAGGTAGCCTAGTGGTTAGAGCGTTGGACTAGTAATCGGAAGGTTGCAAGTTCAATCCCCCGAGCTGACAAGGTACAAATCTGTGGTTCTGCCCTGAACAGGCAGTTAACCACTGTTCCTAGGCCGTCATTGAAAATAAGAATTTGTTCTTAACTGACTTGCCTGGTTAAAAATAAAAATATCTTCCAACAAGTAGACAAGTTTAAATGAGGAAATTACATACCTTCTTGTCTTGGAATAGAGATCCGCAAGAGAAAAACACTTTTAGAACACCACTTGACGGAGCAGTCTAATTATGCACATTGCTTAAGTTAAGCTTCCCCCCTACTTTTTCGGAAATTCTGTTAAAAATCGCGCAACATTTTGGCGTCCTGCTACTCAGGCCAGGAATATAGTATATGCATATGATTAGTATGTGTGGATAGAAAACACTCAGACGTTTCCAAAACTGTTTAAATCACGGCTGTGACTATAACAGAACGTCTGTTTCATCGAAAAGCGCAGGAAAATCTGATCACTGGAGATGGAAAAAAATATCCATGCGCCACTCCCATGAATTGTTAAAGGTGAACCGTAATATATGGGGCCGAGCTTGCAGTACCTACAGCTACCACAGGATCTATAGAGTCTCCTCATTTGAATCTGAATTGATTCTTGGTAGATCCGCCCAAAGGGAACCGATTCTCTCCGACCACCGACCCGAGGCATTGTCTCTGTGTTTTTCCGGACATTTTTCCACACGGCAGGCTATCGAATTTACATCGCCTCCTGATGATTTTTATAGCTTATTAACGTGTAGTTATACCTAAAGTTGCATTAGAAAGGTATTTCGAAGTGTTTTGTGAAAGTTTATCGTCGAATTTTTAACTTTTAAAAAATGACGTTACGTTATGAAACGCTCTTTTTTTCCGTTTTCCACACAGTCTTCATAGATCGATATCTAGGCTATATATGGACCGATTTAATCCAAAAAAGACCCAGTATTGATTATGGGACATCAAGGTGTGCAAAGAAAGAAGATGGTCAAAGGTAATTAATGTTTTATATTTTATTGTGCGGTTTGTGTAGCGCCGACTATGCTAATTCTTTTGTTTACATCCCCTACGGGTCTTTTGGGGTGTTGCATGCTATCAGATAATAGCTTCTCATGCTTTCGCCGAAAAGCATTTTAAAAATCTGACACGGTGGCTAGATTCACAATGACTGTAGCTTTATTTTAATACCAAACATGTGTATTTTAATGAACGTTTGCGTTTTAACTAATACTATTAGCATGTAGCGTCGCGCATGTGCATTTCTAGAGCTCTAGGTGGGACGTCTGCGTCTCAAGTAAGCTCAAGAGGTTAATTGTTTGGGTCCCTGGGTAAATTATCTCTTTCGCCTTTAATTGGGGATGAGCAACAGTGTGATTTAGTCTCTCATTAAAACATATCCCAACTGGTTGTTCTGACGAGTCTCCCCAAACCCTCACAGTTTAATTGCTCTTTCTTAACAGGTCACACATCTTGTGGCTGTGATGGCACACTGTGGTATTTCACCCAATAGATATGGGAGTTGAACACAACTTGATTCTTTTCATTATTCTTTGTGGGTCTGTGTAATCTGAGGGAAATATGTATCTCCAATATGATCATACATTTGTCAGCTGGTTGGAAAGTACAGCTCAGTTTTCACCTCATTTTGTGGGCAGTGTTCACATAACTCTCCTGTGATGATCTGAAGGATCAGGTTACAGTGGGTCCTCTCTACAGTGTGCTCTCTCTCATAGAGGGGGAATGTCATGACTCTCCTGTGATGATCTGAAGGATCAGGTTACAGTGGGTCCTGTCTACAGTGTGCTCTCTCTCATAGAGGGGGAATGTCATGACTCGCCTGTGATGATCTGAAGGATCAGGTTACAGTGGGTCCTGTCTACAGTGTGCTCTCTCTCATAGAGGGGGAATGTCATGACTCGCCTGTGATGATCTGAAGGATCAGGTTACAGTGGGTCCTCTCTACAGTGTGCTCTCTCTCATAGAGGGGGAATGTCATGACTCTCCTGTGATGATCTGAAGGATCAGGTTACAGTGTGTCCTGTCTACAGTGTGCTCTCTCTCATAGAGGGGAATGTCATGACTCTCCTGTGATGATCTGAAGGATCAGGTTACAGTGGGTCCTCTCTACAGTGTGCTCTCTCTCATAGAGGGGGAATGTCATGACTCGCCTGTGATGATCTGAAGGATCTGGTTACAGTGTGTCCTGTCTACAGTGTGCTCTCTCTCATAGAGGGGGAATGTCATGACTCTCCAGTGATGATCTGATCTCTCGTAGAGGGAGGCTGTTTTATGGCGGTCGTAAAATACACAGCCTCTATTCTCTGTGGTGTTGGAGATTGGAATGTAAACGGTGGAACACGGAGAGACACTTGGACAATCAAAAGTTTGAATAATTAAACAATATATCTATTTTTGAGAATGTGGGAATGGTCCGTGGGTATTTAAAGAACAATCCTGTCAAAGTTGCTTCATTTGGTGAAAGACAGGAGACTCACATTACTGTCTCTCTGTTTTTGTCAGATTTACATCTATATGTTGGATAAAATTAACAAATATGAAACTATTTGTGAAAAGTTGTAAATGTGATGTTAGCCTTCTAAATGAGAGTGTGGATTTTCATATAAAGATGAACTAGTCAGTGGCCACGCCCGAGGGAGGCCAGACATTACATCAGGTGCCCCTTTTTTCCCCACAGAGTATAAAACCATTTCCTACAAAATGTACATTAAGTCAGAGAACTCTGGGACGGAGTCCCCACGTTGGAATGGCTACAATTCTATAGGCGATTAGACTAGAAAACATGCAACTGACGCTACATGTGAAATAGTTAAGAACTACAATTCTATAGGCCACGGAGACCAGACGGCGTGTAGCGGTTGGCTACACGGCTAGAAATGACAACTCTAAAAACATTGCCACAGAAGGAGCCAATGTTAGGGACGAGTCCTTTTCAGTCTGCAGCTGGAAATGTACATAGCCCAGGACGAAGAATATGGCAGACCGCCGAAACATCTATTCTATGCGACAACCTGGGCACGCCTGATGTATCCATTAGGAACGCAACCAGAGGGCTTTTCTGTTGACTCTCTCAGCAGATGGACCGGCCGACCACAGAGCGAGACAACAAGACATACACTCGTAAATATGTCAATTGCCATTTATTTTCGAATGAGTGGTTGTTCATGTTCAAAGTATTAGCAATATCTATGAGTGTAGTTATCAGCTATGAGTCTCCCCGCTCTTGATCGGTCCCCACCCCTTTCCATTGTCTACCAAGCCATCATATCTTTTTGTCCATTACTTTTTCTTTGGACTTTTCCTTATTTGTGTGTATTTCTGGGATTTGATTAGCCAGTTAGTAATTAAGCCATGCTGAATACTCAATCAGATCCAAAACTGATGAACTTAATTGTAAGCTATGAAAAACAAAAAGTTATTTCTGGGATTTGAAACTCTATAAACAACAATCCCGTGGAGGGACTTCCTAGCCAACATAACTAGTTTAATCCTGATTAAATTACACATAGAGAGTTTTGACAACAAACAGAAACATTTAAGATAGAGAGGGACAACAAACAGATCCGGGAGAGAGAGAGAGGGACAACAAACAGATCCGGGAGAGAGAGGGACAACAAACAGATCCAGAGAGAGAGCAGGGACAACAAACAGATCCAGTTAGAGAGAGAGAGAGGGACAACAAACAGATCCAGAGAGAGAGAGAGAGGGACAACAAACAGTCCATTTAATGAGAGGCAGGGACAACAAACGAATCCGGAGAGAGAGAGAGGGACAACAA